>NC_039361.1:66289365-66592395 GCF_003573695.1 Papaver somniferum
TCAAGGAGACTGACTTGTCAAGATCTTCATCTGATGAATCATCCTCGGAAAGATCATCTTCAAAGATGCAAACACTTTAACTTTTGTCAACTAATTTAGTGTTCTTTTGTGCTTGAAGGCAACATCCTTTCCGGATTTGGATGTATGCTCATGATCGAAGATCTTTAACTTCCCGACCAGAGTATTTATGAAAAGAGTTGCAAGGTTATTACCTTCAGAGATGGCATGCTTCTTAGAATCGTATCTAGATGGCAGGGATCTGAGAATTTTTATCACGATGCCCTTTCCAGGAATAGTCTTACCCAACGCAAAAGATGCATTAACAATTTCAGACACTTTGTGATTAAATTCATCAAATGAATCTTCATCTGATATACAAAGGTTTTACGAATCAGAATTTAGGTTTTGAAGCCTATCTTCCTTTTCACAGGTATTCCCTTCAAAGAAGGTTTATAATATATCCCAAGCATCTTTAGACCGAATGCACGTAGTCACATGGTGCAGAAGATTTGGGGTAATGACATGGATGATAGCATTTAACCCGTCAGAATTTTGCTTTGCAGCGAGAATCTCGACAGGTTCATATGCACCAATATCCTTTGGAACAGTTGCATCGCCTTCTGCAACAACCGGAGGATTATAGCCACTAAAAACATAAACCCATGATTGAAAATCACATGCTTGAATAAAGGCATGCATACCAATTTTCCACCATAAGTAATTTGATCCATCGATGACTGGTGGTACGTTTATGGAGATAACACTTCTGTCCATATTCATATCACTACAAACACAGACTTATAATGCCTTTAACGTGTTTACCTGCTCTGATACCAATTGAAAAGCGGGGGTACAACAACCACACCCAATATTTCGTTTGGAAATCTGAATAGACAAACTCCAATATACTTTCAAGAGAATCAACCAGACTGTCAGACTCAATCTAGAGAAAATTATATCAAAGAGTTTTATATCTCTATCTCTCAATTCAATCTGCAATCAGCAAATAGAAATTTGCGAGCCCGATTGAATATAAGAGAAGTAACTTGAACGGTACCAAAGACCAGTTCAAGGGTCAATCAATTTCAATCAACAAAAGGTTGGATTTACCAATTGATTGATTCAACGCACTACCTGTGATATTTCAATTACATAACAAAATATAATGCCGAAAAGAAATAACACATACACCAGAATTTTGTTAACGAGGAAAATCGCAAATGCAGAAAACCTCAGCACCTAGTCCAGCTTTGAACACCATATTTTATTAAGACTCTACCAAAACTAGCCTACTACCAATGAACTTTGGACTGGAATGTAGTTGAACCCTAATCAATCTCACACTGATTTAAGGTACAGTTGCGCTCCTTACGTCTCTGATCCCAGCAGGATACTACGCACTTGATTCCTTTAGCTGATCTCACCCACAACCAAGAGTCGCCCTGACCCAAAGTCGAAGACTTAATAAACAAATCTGTCTCACACGGAAAAGTCTATTAGAATAGATAAATCTGTCTCCCGCAGAAATACCTAAAAGTTTTGTTCCGTATTTTGATAGATCAAGGGGCACAGGAACAAATTGATAAACCAGACTTATATTCCCGAAGAACATTATAGCCACGGTTTGCAAAGAATGCATTCCTTAATATATAAATGTATTATTTCATGAACAAACCTATTTTAGAACTTTAACCACTCAAGTATGCAAACGGGTACGCATACTTAAGTAGACGGTCTGAGTTTGGGTTCGCCAATATGTGAACAGGTACGCATACCTTAGTACACTTCCAAAACCCAGTAGAAATTCTCGGACCTATAGTATGCGTACCGGTATTTTTTGGTACATGGAATTTTACAACTACAAGTACGCATACGGGTATACATACTATAGTTTCGGTTATGGATCACATACATGCAAGAATGCACATTATGTTCATAATACAATATTTCTAAGCTCTTTATTTCAATCATTGAAACATTATTAGAGGATGACAATAGCCGTTTTCACACACTATTAGCATCAAAGCAATTTTCAAGTTATTGAAATAATCATAACGAAACGTTCCAACTCTACACCAAATGATTGTATCACACAAACCATGTAAGATGTTACTCGGTAATTTTCACATGATCATCTTTTGACTTTCGTCAAGAATAAAAGATGAACTTGGTTGAAGCGAAAGCTTACCAACAGATATTTCGACAAATATGTCAGCGAGTTAATCTCAGCTCGAAATCTCAAATGTGTATAATCGAATACTATTTAGTAATACAACTTTTGTCTCAAAATAGGAGATAGAGTAGAAATAGACTTTCCAAGTGATAAATGAGTTTTAGTCTCCAGATACCTTTTGTTGATGAAGTTCCACAAGATCTCCTCAGTAGTTCTTCTTCTTCAATTGATGAACGCCGTGAAATCTAATGCTCAACTAAACAATCTATCCTAGTCCGAGACATCACTATAAGTATACTAGAAATCAAGACTTATAATTTTGATCACTAACATTGACAAACAAGCTTGAGATAGCAACACTTGTGAGTTCGACCGAGCAATGCTCTAACAATCTCCCCTTTTGTCAATTTTAGTGACAAAACTATCAATACATATGGATTACAAAATAAATAAACTTTGTAGTTTCTCATCCAAATGCTTGATCTCATTGATTCTTCAACATTACTCGAAATCTTCGTCACTTCCAAGTACTCCAATGATTCCAAATGTGTTCAACTTAGCATCATAGTTATCGAAGATCCGTAGCAATAACAATTAAAAAATAGTCTCTCTCAATCATTGTTATACAGTGTCATAGTATCATTACACAACATCAAAGTTCAATTGTATCACAACTTTAAAAATAATACTATGGTGATATGTATCACTCACCCTTAGTCAATACTTCATCTCACAATAAAAACCACTCCCCCTTACATAATGATCTGTAAACCATATGTATTTGTAGTGTGAACTACACATTAATTCTCCCCCTTTTTGTCAATATAAATTGGCAAAGGTACGAAAACTAGTGGGATTTTCATGAAATTTTCATAGAGATACTTCATGACCAAAAAAGAATAACATACCAACTTGTTTCGATGATTTCACATAGTCGAAACTTGGTGTATTAATCAAGGAGTTTATAAAGATACAAGATAACTCCTATAATATTCCACAGCCGCATTCCCCATAAAGATTTGGAAATTAAGCACATGTTCAAATAAGAACTCTTCCCCATAAAATGTCATTCCTGAAAGAACAACAAGAGCGACCTTAGTTTTACACGAAAAGAATGATTTCTTTGGACATTAACAAATCACAACAAACATGAAGTTGTATCCAAAAATATCAATTGAATTAACCACAAGGAAAATGATCAATTAAATTGGGCATGCTCAACATAAGAGAAGTTACGGAGCAACACAGTACATACACAAAGATGTGGATTAGGGAAAGACCAATACTGCGGAATAATCAAAGATTCCTTCTATTTTTCGTCACTATTTGCACAATGACATATAATAGACTAAATCTTTGTAAACAAAAGTTCATCCTATCTTCCAGCAAATAATGACATAATAAGCTTAACTTTTGTAGTCAAAAGTTCATTCTATCTTTTATTAATACTTTCATATCGACATATAATAGAGTTAACTTTTGAACAAATATGGGACAGTCAAGGTTTACGGATGTAAACAACATATCCCATAACAATTTGCCATATATAAAACCATAAAGATTAATACTGTAAAATCATCTTCCAAATCAACTTTAGAATTTAAATGAATAAATCTAAAAACACTACAAGATGAAAACGTTGGCAATATCTATGTGTACTCACAATAATGGCTATTCCAAACCCTAGTTATCCTTCTTAAAAACACAAGAATAAATTCTCATAAGAAGTTTCCTAGACATTGAGACCTATGAAAAATTCTTTATCGTCCACGAACTTTTTGTTATCAACAACCATGGGAACATAAGGTTCATAAAGAAAAGAGTCAATTCCAACAAACCTTTTGAACTGATACCGAACTAGGGCCTTCCGAATTTCAAGAATTCTCAAAGCAATAGCCTTAATTTCCTGAATCTTCTTCCTTGTTTCCTTCAACTCTTCAAGAACACCGGAAAACTTCTGAGAATTTGAAGGAACAACTCTTGGCTTCCTCGCATTCCTTCTTTTTCTTTCCAAAGCTGGAGGTAACGGAGATTATCTTTTTCCTTCATGATTGATGGCTTAACAATCATATTAACATCTTTTCCATCAAAAGACATAATGCTTGGAGTATCCATACGAGCGGAATTGTGAGATGAAATCACAAGAAAATATCAACAAGCAGTCTTATGATAAAAAAGAGTTTCAAGTGAAGGAAAAAGGATTGTAGGGTTACAGAAATTTTAAACACACAAGTTCACGCACGCACAAATCTCAACCCTAAAGAGGGTAGAATTGTCGAGAATAACCCTCTGTTATTGATTAAACAGGAAGTCCCTTCCAATATCAATTAGATATGAAAAGAAGCACGAATTCCAGACTTGCAAAGCTCAATAGAGCAAAAGAAAAAACAAAATTAAACAATCTAAAAAAAAATCTTTTCCCAAAGACTGAGGTGTGGATAATCTTGTCTGATCAGGCACATGACACAATAAGCACTAACCAACACAATTAAGTTGTGAATGGTAGACACATTTTGCGTCTGAATTGTCCTCAATGTCTGTATTGTTAGTACTCAATTTGTACTTATTATGGTGTTTTTGTGTATGTGTAGGTGTTTTGGGAGAAATAAACATGTGTGGAAAATTCGACTCGAAAAGTTGTTAAAGGGACCACCAGAGGACATTTGATAAACGAACACTCATTTTGGATAAAGGGCACCTAAATTGCTAACGGGCACCTTCTTTGCTTTTCTCACCCCAGCTGTTGGATAAGGGGCAACCCTTTCTTCTTCGTTTGAACTCATAGAAGTGAAGGGAAACTGGTTCTTGAACTGGCAGAATTAGGGTTCGAATTTTAATCATGTTCTAGGGAGATTCAAGGGACTAAACTCATCGGGTTTGTTTCTTTTGGATCAACAGAGCTGGTAATGGTCGTCGTTTGGACCACAATTGGCTAGAATGGTGGATTTAATGCTTGAAAAGGTTCTCGAGTTTTCTTCCTGCGGAAACTCTGTTAGGAATTTTGACAAGTTTTAGTGAGCCTCGACCACTGGTTTTGGTTGCTTTGGGCTTGTTTGGACCAAACATGAATGGTATGGTCGATAGTTTCGAATAGAATGGGCTGGATACTCAGATTCGAAGATAACAAGGGAGTACGTTGTATGGTAGGATATTCTCCAATAACCGGAGCAGATTTGGTGAGATTTTCTTGTCGTATTTGTTTGGTATCGAGCTGTCACGGTCAACAGAAGGTGGTAATTGCTTAAGGTTTGATAACTGTGAGATGATTCTTCGGTTGGAACAAAATAGGGAAAGAATATTTGATCGAGATATTTTAGGGAAGTTGGCACAAGTTTGGGCGTTTACTTCTCGTGTTGGAAGACTCAAGCTACCATTTAGAGCGTGACTAAGTTAAAAAGGGAGAATATACTAACTGCAGACGCGTGAGAAATAAATGAATGGAAAGATAATCTCTTAACATGCAACAAAGTAAATAGAGAATATATGGAATTATTACAAGGATTTTTGCGACCTGTTGAGTATAAATAGTGTTCTGGGGAGCAGAGAAAGGTTGTCGAATGATTGGGGAAGCTACAGAGAGGAATAAGAAGCTGTAGAGCAGATTTTTCTGCTGCTGCAGGGAAGAAGAACCTGAAGAACATAAAACCGTAGAAAATTGTCGTTTCAAGGGTCGTATATTTAACAGTTTGTAACGGTCAATTTGTAATGTTATCTTCAATTTGTGACAATTATTGTAACGGTGAGCTCTGTAACGCCGAAGCAGTGTTGAAAATTCCCTGAGTTATATTTCCCTCTTTGTGAATACATTTTGAGCAATGAAAAATCATTTTGAGCGTGTTTCCAACATGAGGAGTTATACCCCTACGCTGGGACGACGGAGGAGGACGAATTTCATACATGGGTAAAATTATTTAATTCTTTTTAAGACTTTTGCATTAATTTTAATTGAAATATGATTTGAATTAATTGGTAGTCATTTAATTTGATGAGGTATACTTAGATTAAATGTTTTGATACATCATGCTTAGGATTTACAACTAATATTTTGAGAATCTACCTTGGCAAAAGCAGAGTCCATGTTAATTTATTTATTGAGCTTTAACTGTTGAGAACAAATAAATTGAACCCTGTGTTATGAATTCAACGAAATCCTAGTCCCAGTAACTTTCTTCATCCTGTGACAATATTTTGTATATATTTTTATTTTGTTTTAGTTTAGTTTATTAATTCTTAAAATCAATCTCATCAAGTCCGAGTGAATGACAAACCTTTCTTACCATTATATAAAATCATATCAGTGAACAATAATATGTCCACTATAACCTTTTTGAAAGGAATTCATAGAGCCATGTTTCTCATAGTGTTTAGACCATAATTTTTTATCTAATGATCTAGTCTTTTCTTTGGAAACTAACTTCTTTGAAGAAGATATGCATTACATACCTCTGATGATTTTTCAACAAGTTTGAGCTTGTTTGCTAATCGATTCGCTCTTCGTTGAAGTTTGTTGACATATATCATTTTGTGTTTGTACTTGAAACACTTTGAAAGTTCATGACATTTGAGAGAGCATGTCAACATGGAAGATGATTCACATGCCCGAGATGTGTAGGCAGCTAGACACATAGTGGAACCTGAAAAATCAGAAAAAGAGTTTTCAGTAGAAACAGGTAGATTCATTTTTTCTTCCAGACCGGTTGAGATTTCTTCTAAAAGAATATCAAGATTAATGTATGTATTGTTATAATTATCAAAATCAATATTTTCACAAATAAGTGCAACACTTGACTTTTCGTCTTCATTAGAATCATAGTTGTCAGACATTTCATCAAGAGTTTTGCAGCTACACCTTTGTTCCCAGTGTATTTTTTATGGTTTGGACACTCATTAGCAAAATGACCAAAACCTTTACACTTAAAGCACTAAGGCATATCCTCGTAATCAGTTTTATCAATATCCCTGTTTTTAGGAGGAATACGATTATGAGGTTTAACTGATGACCTAGGTTTATCTCTGGAGAATCGTTTACTTTTTTTCAAAAGAAGATCCCTAAATTATCTTGTGATCAAGGAGACTGGCTTGTCAAGATCTTCATCTGATAAATCATCCTAGGAAAGATCATCTTCAGAGATGCAAATACTTTTACTTTTGTCAAGTATTTAGTGTTTTTTTGTGCTTTGAAAGCAACATCCTTTCTGGATTTGGATGTATCCTCATGATCAAAGATCTTTAACTTCCCAACCAGAGTGTTTCTGGAAATAATTTCAAGGTTATTACCTTAAACGATGGCATGCTTCTTAGAATCGTATCTAGATGGTAGCGATCTGAGATTTTCATCACAATGTCCTTTTCAGGAATAGTCTTACCCAATGCAAAAGATGCATTAACAATTTCAGACACTTTGTAATTAAACTCATCAAATGAATCTTCATCTTCCATACGAAGGTTTTCCCAATCAGAATTTAGGTTTGGCAGCCTAGCTTCCTTTTCACAGGTATTCCCTTCAAATACGGTTTCTAAGATATCCCAAGCATCTTTAGACCGAGTGGACATAGTCACATGGTGCTGAAGACTTGGGTTAATGGCATGGATGATAGCATTTAACCCGTCAAAATTTTGCTTTGCAGCGAGAATCTCGGTGGGTTCATATGCACAAATATCCTCTGGAACAGTTGCATCGTCTTCTGCAACAACCGGAGGATTATATCCATTAACAACATAAACCCATGATTGAAAATCACGTGCTTGAAGAAAGGAACGCATACCAGTTTTCCATCATAAGTAATTTAATACATCGAAGACTGGTGGTACGTTTACGGAGATAGCACTTCTATCCATATTCAGATCGCTACAAACACATACTTATAAGGTCTTTAACGTGTTTGCCTGCTCTGATACCAATTGAAAAAGCGGGGGTACAACAACCACACCCAATATTTCGTTTGGCAATCTGAATAGACAAACTCTAATATACTTTCAAGAGAATCAACTAGACAGTCAGACTCAATCTAGAGAAAAGTATACCAAAGAGTTTTATATCTCTATCCCTAAATTCAGTCTGCAATCAGAAAATAGAAATTTGTTAGCCCGGTTGAATATAAGAGAAGTAACTTGAACGGTACCAAAGACCAATGTTCAAGGATCAATCAATTTCAATCAACAAAAGGTTGGATTTACCAATTGATTGATTCAACGCACTAGTTGTGATATTTCAATTACATAACAAAATATAATGCTGAAAAAAATAACACATACACCAGAATTTTGTTAACGTGGAAAAACGCAAATGCAGAAAACCTCCGGGACCTAGTCCAGCTTTGAACACCACATTGTATTAAGCCGTTACTGACACTAGCCTATTACCAATGAACTTCGGACTGGAATGTAGTTGAACCCTAATCAATCTCACACTGATTCAAGGTACAGTAGCGCTCCTTACGTCTCTGATCCCAGCAGGATATTACGCACTTGATTCCCTCAGCTGATCTCACCCACAACCAAGAGTTGCTATGACCCAAAGTCGAAGACTTGATAAACAAATCTGTCTCACACAGAAAAGTCTATTGGAATAGATAAATATGTATCCACATAGAAATACCTACGAGTTTTGTTTCTTCTTTTAATAAATCAAGGTGCACGGGAACCAATTGATAAACCAGACTTATATTCCTGAAGAACAACCTAGTATTATCAATCACCTCATAGTAGTCTTAATCGTATGGTAGCGAAACAAGATATTGTGGCATCACAAACGATGAGACGAAGATGTTTGTGACTACTTTTAATCTTACCTATCGGAGATAAATCTCAAGCAAATCTTAGCAAAGATATTACTCAATCACGATAGAAGAAGTAAGATCAGAACACGCAACTATAGAGAAAATAGTTGGGTCTGGCTTCACAATCCCAATGAAGTCTTTAAGTCCTTTACCATGTTGAAATGCTCTTATTGTTCTCTCAAAGGTCATGAACTTTCAAAGTGTTTCAAGTACAAAAACAAAATGAGATATGTCAACAAACTTCAACGAAGTGCGAATCGATTAGCAAACAAGCTCAAACTTGTTCAAAAATCATCAGAGGTATGTAAACGCTTCTCTTCTTCAAGGAAGCTAGTTTACAAAGAAAAGACTAGATCACTATAGAAAAAATTATGGTCTAAACACTTTGAGAAACAAGGCTCTATGAATTTCTTTCAAAAAGGTTATAATGGACAGATTATTGTTCACCCCAGCACAACTTAATTGTGTTGGTTAGCCCATCTTGTCTCATGTGCCTGATCAAAAGAGACAAAATTATGCGCACCTCGGGCTTTAGGAAAAGAAAATTGTTTTAGAGTGTTTTGATTTATTTTTTTCATTTTTTTTTTTTTGCTCTACTGAGCTTTGTGGGTGTTAAAAATCGGTCATCAGAATTCAACTGAAATCAAAAAGATTATCAATATGAATAAGAAACATCAAGTTTTTTTATTCATTTATGTTAAAGAGAAGCATAAAGGTGATCTAATCCGTTTAAGATTTTGACAAATAAGGAAGGGAGGAATGTGCACCCCGGTTAACACGAGGTGCACGTAGTCGCACTCCCAGTCACTTCCAGTAATGTTTCTATTACTATTTATTGAATTATACAAAGATTTTACAGTAAAATTACCTTTTTTTTTTCTTGAATTCCAGTGAGCAACATCTTATATATCAGATACAAGAATAGGAATATTTAGAATTATACTAATTATACTTTCATCAAAACAAATTTTTATTTTTTTTTTATTTGAGGTTTTGTTTATAGATGACATACCCTTTCCAAATTTGCTTTGGTGGTATTTGTTTTTTTTATTGGACCTATGGTGTTTGGAATCCACTGATCTCCCCAAGTATCGATAGATTTACAATTCCCTATTTCTCATGTACAATATTTTCTAACTTGTTCAACCCCGATAAGAATCCCTTTGCATACCCAGCTGTCGCCATCTGTAGGTATTCATATGAAGTATATCATACTTTGGGCAGTGTTTTGCGTTTAGGATTTTTGCCCCAAGAGAGTTTGGTTTTTCTTTCAGCCTCCATCCCATCTTAGGGATCATTGATAAGTTAAACTCTTCTATGTTTGGCAGACCTAGGCCTCCATCTTCCACAAATTTGCGGAATGATTCCCAAGCTTTTGAATAGACACTTTTTGTACCATTTTTATTATTCTCATTCTCATATTTCCCCCACTAGTAGTCTCTTTGAAGATTTGTAAGCGTTTTACATATTTTGTTTGGAATTTTAAAACAGTTCATTTGATACACTACCAGAGAAGAAGTTACATTCTTAACCATTACTGTTCTTCCTGCACTGTTTACTGTGTTACCATTCCATCCTTTTAGCCGTTTAGTCACGTCTTTTTTTATTACATGGCTACCCTTGTTGCATTCATCTGTCCCATATTTGCAATTTCAATCCCATTCGTATGGCCCTACAGCAAATCTCAACTTTGTCCTGTGAAAAACCCAGGTATTCAGTTTGATTCTCTACCAGTCTCACAGTTTCGTTTATGAGAAGTGTCTTTTTTCTGTTCCAAAATGAAGCTACAAGGGCTCCGGATCGTCTGTGCCGTATTTTCTCTGCGTCTTCTGTTCTCGCGAATGAAAAGTTGACAAGTGTTATTAGTTTTCAACTACCAACGATAAGATTTTGGATATCTCACAGCTGGTTAAACTACCATATTTGTAGAGAAAAAACAAGCATAATACATATGTACTCCACAGATACTCCTGATTCAAAACTTACTTCGTGCATTCCAGATTTATTACGGTGACCTTGAAGGCTAAATACAGATTTATCATCGTGATCACCTTGAAGACTGAATTATCTTGTAATGTTTTTTTATTTATGATTAAACTTGTCCACTAATTTGAATGTGATGAGTTTATACGAAGTACTTAATGTTAAACATACTAACAAGTGATTATCAAATTAATAAAAACGCCAAGGCTTGAAAGGGAATAAAATTGTGTTATTGATTCTTTACATTGGAGTGTCTCTTTTCCCTCTCCGCACAATGGATTAAAACTCTAGAATCTATCTAGTTTCCTCTATTACTCTTCTTATTTCATGAAGCATTCAATTGGGGAAAGTAAGATCGAGGAAAATTGATACTTTGCACGGCATTTTGATGAGACTTCCAGTACTAGATGACGGGATCCAAACCATTCTTCAGTAACTCCAACCATATAATTCCCATATTACTATAGATAAATTCAATTTAAGAAAAACAAAAGTCAATCCATAATCCCGTTGCTAAACATGTATCAATATCTACGGAGAAAGAAGTTAGCGTAGGGAGCATGGCGATATGGTAGGCTAAGAAGAGATAATTAAGAAAGGATCTAATATTTTTTCGTTTTTTCTCTACAAATATGATAGCTTAGTGCAACTTTAGTGTTGAGCTTCAACATTCCCAAATTTCTATCCTACATATGGCTTTTTATTTAGAAATTCCGTGTGTGACGCAATGGGAGACGAACTCCTATCCATCAACGTAGTTTAGATTTACGTTTCACATAAACGTGATTAAAAAAATCATCTAATTCAAACGCGTTTTATAAAAGCGTGTGGTATGAAATGCAATTTTCAATTACGTCTGATGTGCCATGTTTTTTTAAGATTCCTTCTTATTGTTGAAAGTTGTTTATAACTCCTTCATATTGTTGAAAGTTGTTTATAACTATTGCTAATAAAAAATTCTTTACTACTAATAAAACGTTGTTTATAACCACTTCTAATAAAACGATGTTATTAATTGCATCCCACGCAAGAAACAGTTTACAATACCGTTCCATCCAGATGTTGTCTAAAAACCCGCCACAGCCAGATGCGTTTATAAAACACGTTACATTTTCAAACGTTATCTAAAATTGCATTTAGTGTTCAACCTTTAAAATTAAGTTTGGTGTCACACGGATTGTATAATAGCGTGATGCTATATTTGAGAATTGCCAAAAAAAAGTTTTCAAATATAGACACTTCATTTAACAATATAGCATTTTGGAAACCAGGACTGCGCCTCGTTTTGTTGCCATATATACGACACTGAAGTTGCTCTTCCGCAGCTGTAGTATACATAAAACAAGGCAGTTGGTCGTTGGAAAAAAATAACACTTGTCAACTGTTTATTCGCCGGAACAGAAGACGCGGAGGAAAATATCCAGCTACCTTGGGTGGGCCATATTATTTTTCCAACTCCGATAGCTCTGCCATGGTGTCATTACTGCTATGGTGTCATTTATTAGGGGTTTAAAATGTTTTAGCTTGCGTGAGTAGCTCGTGCACACTGCACAGTTCATAAAAGTGATCCTTATATTTTGTAAGGGCACCTTTAGTCATTAGTTGGTCTACCGGCGGTGCACCTTGCGTGAGTAGCTCTAGCCGTGCACGTTAGTGAGCTTTTGCGTGAGTAGCTCTAGCTGTGCACGTTAGTGAGCTTTCAACTTTGAAGTACAAACCCTCGTCTGGTCTGAATGAACTAATAAAATCTTCTGTCCCAAATTCCCTCCCAAATTCCTCTCTCTTCTGTCTATTTACTCTCTCAATCTTTCCCTACGTTTCTTCGATAATCTCTGATTCTCTATGCTTAGAGATTAGAGTTGTTCTTGAATTTCACTACGGTTTCTCATTTTTCTGAAGATCTCTAGGATTTGTTCTTGAAAATTCACTACACCTTCTCAATTTTCAAAAAAATGAAACCAGAAAATTACGCAGGATATGAAAATAATGATAAGAGATATGATATGAGAGCTAGGAGCCCTAAGAATTACTTTGCCAAGAAGAGGAAAGAAGAAATTTCTAATTGGATTCAATGTGATCGGTGTGAAGCATGGAGAAGGATTAATAGGAAATTCAATGCTAGAAAACTTCCTGATACCTGGTAATATTCTTTAACCCTAATTTTTATTAATTTCTTCTGTTGCTTTGATTATTGCTGAATTGTTATTACGTTCATGAAGTTGTTTGTTCGTTCTCTAAATTGTTCTCTCATCCTAATTTTGATTCTAGGGTTTTATCACTAAATTATTACTCAATTGTAATTATCAATTGTTATTCCAGTTGAATATCAATTGTTAACTGAAATCTGTTCCAATCGGTTGTTATCCAGTTGTGCAATGAATCTTGCATTCATCATTCATGCACACCTTTTGTGACTTTATATTTGAGCTCTTTAACTTCGTATCATGACAATGAAACTTAATACCGTTTAAATCTTTGTGTTAAGATGAATCAAGTGTTATTAGTTCCAGAAATCGAACACAACTTACTGTCTGTTGCTGGATTCACGTTACTTTAGAGATGATAGATTAGGACATCTATCTAAAAAGATTGTTAATGCAGCTTGTTACATGTATACAAATCTCCTTATATTTATGATGGCTACTATGAATGATTTGAGTGATACTCTTGAGTATCTCATAAATCCTATGTACTCAATACATTTTCTTAATCACCTTTCATCTGTTCCTAATGCATTAATAGTATCTGGCCTGCAGGCAGTGCAGAGAGTTCCTTTATAATGGGAACTGCAGAGAGCCGGGTCACATAATGGAGGGCGGAGAAAGAGTGATCTCTGCCGTTACTGATAGTAGACAGTTGCCAAAAAGGCGTAGGCGTCGTATGCCATCAAAGAAAAGTGCCCGCCAGTTATATAAAGACTATAAAAAACTTTTAGACACTGTCATTGCTTTTGGCTCGAAGCTGCATCGTTTCACCAAGTTCAGAGTAAAACGCGTAAAAACACCAGTTAAGAGGAAAGCTCGGAAGTCTCCAAAAGTTCGCAGACGACTATCCTCACAACAAACGGCTTCTTCCAAGGAAGATAACCTAGAAGGATATAGCAATCAAATGCCTCTCGTCATTCGTCCGTATATCTTGAAGATATGCGATGTCCCAGAAGATGGACACTGTGGTTTCCATGTGGTTCACAGAGCGTTGACAGCTTTGGGTGATAAAATAACTGGTGATCCAGTGAATTTTGTCAGACGGAGGATGGTGGCCACCCTTCAAGGCAATCGTGGTATGTTTGAAGAAATCCTGAAAGTTTGGAATGTTGATGATGTTGATGGTTTGGTACGACGTCTCCAACCCATAAGTAATGAGGCTGCGTGTGGAGTTGGTCGCTGGATGAGAATGCCCGAATGTGGCTTCTTGATAGCAGAGACGTTTAAATGTGCTGTTCACTACTTCAGCCCTGTTGTGAGATATACTTTTGTTCCTAGTCGCTCTGGATTACAGATAGGGTCTTATAGATGTATCACAATGGGGCATGTGAATCATAATAACTTTATAAGTCTCAAACTAAAAGTAGGTAGTCCACTACCTCCCTCTCCAAGTGACTTGCCTTGCTGGAAGTATGTGAGGAGCGATTTTTCATTCGAGTGGTATGCTCCAATACAAAAGCAGATTGATTCATGGGCTATTACAGAGGCAAGCATGGGCTATCACTGTGAGGAAGTGCCACTGGAAAATGAATCCTCATGCACGAGGTCTGGTAATCATGCTAACGACGTGGGTTCAAATGGTGCTGAGTTGGCATCTCATCTTTCTGCTGAGCATGACCAGGAAGAATTGGATTCTGAGAATGATGTCAGTACTAGAGCTGTAAGTGTTTGTTTTCTCTTTTCTGCAGTCCATCTAATTCTATTCTTAGAGTTCTGTTTGATGATAATCATGCATATGGCATCAGTTACCTCTCTTCAATAAAGCCAAACAGCTTTAAGTATCAAATATCAAACAGAGTCTGATATATTTTCTTCATCAAAGAGGACTGATACTTTTGATACAAAATAAGACCTTAAGACAGCTTGTAACATCCCAGAAACATACCTCTTTGGTTTAAGATTATAAACCAATACTGGATCAAGAGAGAAAATATTTAAAACGAGTTCAACAGTTGGTAGTGCATGATAGCTATTTAGCAACTCTTGAATAGCCACAAATAGGTAGTTTTTGAAGACTTTATGAGTAGATGTTGTGCTTCGGTACAGTTGATTTTATGCTGGAGTAGTGTAGTGGGATAACCATCTGCTGGTTAGTTTTAATGTGGCTATTCCTGGTTCATCTGGTCCAAATACATCAAAAGTTTTTGATGGAATAAAGTTGAGTTGGTCCCTTCTGAAAAGAAATAGAAACTTGGCTAGTTTTGTATGTAAAGAATTCGATGTTTGGTTTTACTTGATAATAGGTGATGTATGTAAAGGATGTAAGGCTTTGCCATGCCCGTTGATGAGTTCTGATTTTTGTGCTTAAGGTACATTATGTGGTGTATATAGTACATTTGAGTTATCGTTTGTTCATTCTCCTGGGTCCTTAGGAAAGAAGGAACTGTGTTTCACTCTGCTTTCACACGGTGCTTTTACCAAATAATGGCATACTTTTATTTGAGGTAGTGATTTGTGTAGGTGAGACAGCTCATCACTTCGTTTATTTTTTGTCCAGTGTGAGATGTATAACTTCTGTTTCCAGTGAAGAATCTTTGTGCTGCTGTATTCAGACAGAATGGTAGCAAAAACTTATTGATCCATCCAGATATCTCTTGATTGGCATGTAGTAGCCTCTTGTATTGAGATTTTTAAGTAATACCATATAGAAACCTGGAAGTCCTGAGAAAGCATTAGACATGCAAGCTACATGGATCATTGTAATTCTCTAATTGATTTATTTAGATGTTATGTAATTTATTTTGAGGAGGATAAAGTAGGTTCTGGTGAAAAGATTTATTTCATTTACAACTATATAAACAATGTGGTTTACCTTAAAAGTTGTTTTTCTCAGCTCATTTAAAGATGCTAAATGTGGTGATGAACACTGAGATAAAAAACTCCAAATCACATTCTTTGGTTTCTTTTCAGGTGATTGGTGATGATAATAATGTCAGGAGCGCTGTTACAACTATTTCACCACACTTGAGAGAGAGCCAGCTTCGTGACCGCAGTCAATTTAATGGGCGAGTGCTGGATCAGTTTGTACCTACCGATGATGAGTTTGTTCCTCAGTTGAACCCTGTATCGCGTAGATCATCGATGGATGGCCCCCCTATTGGACAGCGATTTTCTTCTGGACAAAACGATGTTCGGAGCGATGCACATCTCTCACATCAACCTGGCTTTGCATTAGAATCTGGAGCTTCCCTGTTAGATGATCATGTACAGTCCTTACCTCGAGAAGACCTTGTCTTTCAAATATGTTGCCCTAATGACAAGTTGGGCAGAATTATGGGAGAGAATGGGCTTATAGAATTATTACGAGGCGATATTGGTGTAGATGTTGCGGCTAGTGATATCTGATGAAAGGATAATTGTCATTTCGTCAGACGAGGTCTCTCTCTCTCTCTCTCTCTCTCTCTCTCTCTCTCTCTCTCTCTCTCTCTCTCTCTCTCTCTCTCTCTCTCTCTCCCTCTCTCTTGCATAAACGAATTGTGGTTGAGATATTAACAAACTTTGTCGTTTGTTTGTATGCTAGGGTCCTGATCATGTGCTGTTTCCAGCTCAAGAAGCTTTGCTGGATATCCAAAATAAGATTGTGGATTTTACTCCAGACACAGATGATAATATTACGACAAGGTTACTTGTGGCATCCAGCGAAATCGGTTGCTTAAAAGGAGAAGACGGATCTCTATCCGATTTGGAAAAATCGACTGGCGCAAATTTAAAGATCCTCCCGAAAGAGGACCTTCTGTTAGGTACACCTGGGACAGTTGAACTTGTACAGGTTCGTGGTTATCTTTGTTCACAAGACAGCCTTATGTCAACTCTTTGGTTCATTGCATGCATGAATACTTGAAAATAGTTTAAACTGCTTTTGACTAATTTGGTGATAAATGATGTCACCTCCGTACTTGATTATGCATTAGTCATTTGATAGGCTAAGTAATGCTAACCAATTTTTAGCCTTAAAAGTGAAGCTCACATTTTACTATTTTAACTAGTGTATGTATATCTGTATATCATATCCCACTACAAAACTCAAACTGAATTTCTTAACTGATACCATTTATATATGAAGTTACAGATTGTAGGTGAGATAAAAGCAGCTAGAGATGCTCTTGTCGAGATAACATCAAGGTTACGAAATTGCTTCTATCGGGAGACTTCCCTTCCAAAGCCCGTGCCACCACCGCCTATATCCGCGTCTGTTTCTGTGTGGCCCTCAAAGGTGATACACATTGAGAGTTTTATTTTAATTATGTTATGTTTCTGTTCCATGATTCGGTTAAAGCGTTTCTGAAAGTAGCATTAATGTATGTTCTCTAGAATTGATTCAGTGTTTGTTTATCTTTTGATTGGTCTGTCCATCCTATTTTGTATATCCTGATGCTGATATTTATAAGGTGTTCACCGTGACTGTAGGATGCTTTGGCATCTAGCGGAGCAGTAGAAGGGAAGGTAAATGATGCTCAAGAAGAAGCACTGGTTAAATCGAACAGGTATTGAACTCTCCTCTCTCCCTGCTGCTTCATTATAACTTTACGCCTCTTTCATCACTTATGACCGTTACCATGCCTGTGTCCATCAGATTGTCTGTGCAACTTGTCACCAGAAGTACATTGGAAGTAGTCATACCAGAGCACACAGTATCCAAGCTCACTATGAGATCAGGAAACTGGCTTGCTCAGATCGGTGAGGTAATGTTAACTGCTTGAATTTCTTTCCTTTTTCTTTTTGCAAAAGCAAGGTTGAGTTTAAGTATTAGTG
Source organism: Papaver somniferum (assembly GCF_003573695.1). Classification (NCBI taxonomy): domain Eukaryota; kingdom Viridiplantae; phylum Streptophyta; class Magnoliopsida; order Ranunculales; family Papaveraceae; genus Papaver; species Papaver somniferum. Next base: position 66,307,257 of record NC_039361.1, read on the forward strand.
CCCATTTTTGTATGAACAGTTGTCAGGAGCTAGTGTTAAACTTGTGGTAGATGAAACCGATACTGAAAAGGTCATTCGAATATCTGGTACACCGGAACAGGCTGAGAGAGCTCAAACCTTGCTCCAAGGGATTATTCTAAGCAGTAAGTCTACCACATCCTGACTCAGTAATTCCTTCCCTTTGTTGATCACTGGGTGTCAAAGTAATGTGAATTTGCTCATCTACTGTTACGGTGGATGAGCATCACCTGGCAATCATAGCAATGAGCTTGGGTGTTAATTGTCAATGAGTGACGAGGTTAACCATCTGACTCAGCATGACTAGGATCGTCTCTTTGTTTTTTTGACACCACCTTACAAGTTGGTGATTACAGTCGCACAATCTCCTGCTAATCATAGTGAATAATGTTTTTGTGTGAATTTTTCAGCGCAAGAAGACGGTCCATCAAGCTAGTGGGAACCGTACAAAAACAAGGTAACAAATGGGTTGTTCAGCAGAAGATGGTCAAACACCTCAGTGCAAAACTTTCATTCTATTCATATTTCTGTGCAAGCTCTTTGTATGGCATTCTCTTGATTTCAGAATCCGTTATCCTTCTTGGATGCGTATGTTACTACAACAGTTGATTAGTCGGGGATGTACATTTTTCACCTTCTTTTCTGAAATAGGTCCCAGCTGATTTGCTTTTTCTTGCTGAAGAGGATCCGTTATCCGTCTTAGGATAATGCATGCTAAAGTTGACTTTGATAATGATATTGTGATGATGGGGATAGTGTGTACTTGCACGGTTCCTGGCCGGGTATAGTTGATATTAGAATTGTCATCTCGGCTGGACAGTTTAGGATTCGAGGCAACACACACACAACCAGCATGTCTTAATCATTTCACTGAAAGCTAATTAGTTTACTTACATGCCTGAACGATACTTATTATGTAGGTCCACTGTCTGAATATCCTTATTGCTTATGATAGCGTGAGATACCCACCCTGCTCATTTGTAACATTAATGGAGCATTTTCTTGGATATGTATGTTAGTATGCGTGTTGATGATAGTCTCATGCAATTTCTGTTTGCTTCCAGGTACTTTAGTTATTCATTTGCTCCCAATTACATTTGGTTGGGGAATTGTTTTTACAGCAACACTTGCACAATAGCCAATAGGGAATCAGATGATTCAGATTCAATCAAGCACATTTTGTCTGTCATGATATCTTAGTTCCCATAAACACGCATTGAGTTTACATTATTCTTCACAAAGACGGCAATTTAATTTCCAGGTTCTTAAATTTTCATCTCAGAGTATGACATGTAATAGATAATTTCCAGGTTCTTTAAGTTGAGCTGGAATGAGATTCAAACATTTAATCACTATATTTATTAATCTCATCTGGATTCTTCCTCCTTCCAGCTAATCATCTTGATACTAAGTACACTTATTGTATCTTAACTTTTAACTTGTTGACATCTTTAGCTACTTCATTTTTTGAGAACAATGCTTAGATGATTATGACTGATTGTTCATAGTGTTGAGGTTAGTTTTGAAACTCCCTTGGCACCTCTTCTAACTTGCCGGTGAAAAATGTGGGGCAGGAACCATCTGACTGAAGCTTTGTCTGCATTATACTGACTTAGACCATCTTTTTTTTACGAGTTCAGTAGGATCTCCCATTCTGATTATTGAGTTTGTAAACCTTTGGACTACCATTAATTTTTGCTTTGATTATTGATCTATGTAGTGGATTAAGTTCATTCTTTTGTTATTGGTATGTTCTGTAAATATGATTTTGTAACCTGTTATAGAGGCGGCATGGTTTATTAGAGGGGCGACATTCTAATAGGACAAAAAGGGTCATTAAATGATCATTCAAGGTGTCCCTTATAAAAAATATACTGGAAATGACAAATTAATCCTCATAATTAATAATCTAGTTTAATGATGATAATCAAGTTTAGTGTTAATGATTAATTTCACTTATATTAACTCAAAATCAAAACCAAAATCAGATTTTTAAGTTAAAAAAAAAAGTTTAGAGGAGAAGGTCAATCTCAATCAATTGAAGAAATTAACAAACAAAATGAAGAACTAGGACTTGAAAATGATCGAGTATACTTCTAAATTAGTCCCAACTAGCTTTTTGTTGCTCAAAGTTATCTAAAATACGTAAAAGATTCATTTTTTTTTACATTTTCAGAGCTAATTATGGTTGGAATTTTGTTCATAACCAACCGTAAATCGAAGTTACGGTTCGTAAAAGATGAACTACCAACCGTAACTGGTTAAATTTGAAGAAAACCCAATCGTAAAACCAGTTACGGTTGGTAACTAAATGCTCGATACCAACCGTAACTGAGTTACGGTTGGTAACCAAATGCTCGATACCAACCGTAACTGAGTTACAGTTCGTAAACTAAAATGGTTACCAAACGTAACTGAAGAAAATTCTCAGATATAAGAACATACAGTTGGTAATTGAACTATTACTAACCGTAACAACATCAAAATATCCAGTTACGGTTCGTAATTGAGTTAAAATCAACTGTAACTCACATAAACCCAGAAATTTCAATTTCAATTTTCATCTAAAACCCTAATTTTTGATAGAAATTAAACTTAAAACGAACAAAATAAACCAAATCGTAACTGGGTTTTCAAAACATACCTCATATAAGTTATTACACTACACTTAATTAATTTTCGAATCGTCGATTAATCGAAGATGATGAAATTTTGAGTTTTAATGGAGGTTACGGTTGATGGGAGGAGGAGAAGAGAAGAAGAAAGAAAACAAATTTTCAATTTAGCTTTGATTTAGGTTAAAAAATGGGGAAGGTAATCTAGTTAATTTACACCCTTTATAAGACATCCCCTAACCAACTAGGGAGACATTACTATCATACCGCCGCCCCTCTAATAAACCATGCCGCCCCTATAACAGGTTACATGATTTTTACCAGTGAAAACTGAAACGAAGCATTATCCATTATTAATTCTCTTTTCAACATGTGTTGTGTTGTAGGAGAAGCTGGTTATTAATTTTAGCTCCTACTGCTGCATGTCTGGCTCCTGTGACTAGTGTGGTTAAGCCTTCTCAAGCTACCCAAGTTTTGAACTGCAAGGATGAGAGTATGCCTGATAAGAAGTGGCATATTGTTTTAGAATCTCCAAAATGACGAGGTCCTAATGTGAATGCTTTTGAGGATCCTTTTGTGCATAGCTAAAGAATCTTCCCTAACAGTAACAACAATGAACTTAGATGATAACAATAATTCAGAAGAAGATGCATTTGTAAGCTGTAAGATTTTTGAAATGAACAGTCACTTCATTTTATCAAGGTTTAGTATTGATTATTAGTTATGATGTTAAAGAAATTTAGGAGAGACAGAAATTCAACACCAAGCACCCCAACAATGACTCATGATAAAATTTATCAGTGTTGGTTTTTGAGAGGAATTTTCCATTATGATAAAAGTGTTACTTTGAAAATTTTCATAATGTACTTCTTGATTTTTTTACTTTGGGTCGGTCTTAGTTGAACTTAATCCTTTATATCCAATTATGATAAAAAAATATTGAGTTTCAATTATTTGAGTTTAATCCTTTTTATTGTTTTATATTAAAATTAAGAAATTTTTTATTATAATTACATAATTCTGATGCGAATTGCAAATCGCCTCAATCCGAAAGGACAAAAATTTCAACTAAAGTCTCGAATCTTGATTATGTAACTGAATTTTGACGCACATTGCCTCAACTCGAAAGGATGAAGTTCCAGTTTCTCCCTCAAATCGAAAGGATGAATTTTGTCGAGTTTCATTATGTAACAGAATTTTGACGCACATTGCCTCAACTCGAAAGGATGAAGTTCAAGTTTCTCCAACTTTACTCTAACTCGTTCCAAATCGATCAAATTTTCAATTGAAGTGTTTGAGTCTTGATTATGTAACTGAATTTTGACGCACATTGCCTCAAATCGAAAGGATGAAGTTCCAGTTTCTCCGATTTTATTCAAACTCATTCCAACTCGATTAAATTTTCAACTGAAGTGTCGAGTCTTGATTATGTAACTGATTTTTGATGCATATTTCCCCAATTCGGAAGGATGAAGTTCCAGTTTTTCCAGTTATACTCGAACTCGTTCCAACCCGATCAAATATTCAAGTGATTCGTAGAGTCTTGATCTGTAACTGAATTTTGACGCACATTGCCTCAAATAGAAAGGATGAAGTTTCAGTTTCCCCGATTTTATTCGAACTCATTTCAACTCGGTCAAATATTCATATGAAGTGTCAAGTCTTGATTATGTAACTGAATTTGGACGCATATTTCCTCAATTCGAAAGGATAAAGTTCAAGTTTCTCCAGTTTTACTCGAACTCATTCCACCTCGATCAAATTTTCAACTGAAGTATCAAGTCTTGATTATGTAACTGAATTTTTACGCACATTGCCTCAACTCGAAAGGATGAAGTTCTAATTTCTCCAATTTTACTCGAACTCGTTGCAACTTGATCAAATTTTCAACTGATTTGTCGAGTCTTGATTATGTAACTATATTTTGACGCAGATAGCCTCAATTCGAAAGGATGAGGTTCTACTTTCTCCAATTTTACTCGAACTCGTCCCTACTCGATCAAATTTTCATTAAAAATTATTCATATTGTTTCAGCTTATTACAATTGCGTTTCGAGTTTTGATTGTGAAATAATCTTTGATACAAATCGCCTCAACTCGAAAGGTTGAAGTTCCAACATTAATCAGATGCATGACAAAAGAATGTGCGAAACTCGACAATTATCCTAACGATTGAAGAATGCCATGTAACTAAATAGGTTGATAGTTAGTTCCGTCAAATCTTGGCGACACGTTAGCAGAAATCGGTTCATGTGAATTCGAATTCATTCTTATAGGTTGGATCGCACCAAACACAGATTGTTAGATCTTTTTCGTGTTTTCCTGCTCTGATACTAATTGAAAAGAATAAGGTATCCAAATACACAACAATCTTTAAAATGTCAACATGTAAGTCATATATCAAGTATGATCGTCTATGGACTAAGTCGAGACAATACAACAACTTGAAATTCACTTGATAATAGTGATGGTCCGAAACCGATTTACTACAGGATCAACATCATATAAAACAATTATAATGCAAAAGTAAAGTAAATAACACAACACAAGATAGTTAGTCCAGTTTTGAATACTCTCAGAATTAAGCCTCTATACAAAATCTAATGCCAACTTCGTATAGCTGAGACCAAGTAGACTACCTCTAGCTACTTAGTTTCCTCAGTATCCCTACATCTTCGACTTCTAGAGTCACGCACGTGAATCCCACTCCTTTTGATCGTATTCCAAACAACAAAGGACTGAAAATGTTTGGTAACCACTATATTCAATCTTTGGTAAAAAAATATGTTTGAGTTGTTGACAAAGGATCTTTTGTTTAATCTAATAAACTCATTTTTCTGGTTACATCAATCAAAAATTTAATTACCGAAATAATCAATTTTCGGATTTGAAATCAATCAATATAGAACTCAAAGAGTAACTATAACACGATCGATCTTAAGCAACAAGATAATCACAAGTATATCAAAGATAAACAAGACTACAAGATATAGTATGGTTCCAGCCGATCAAGATGTGTGCACGAAGTCACGAGATACGAAAACTAATAAGAAAATCTTCTTCGTCTTCAAATCTTCAATTGCCTTCTTAATAGCCTGCACAACACAAACTTTAATCCTCTTGTGATCAATCACACACAGAACGGAGTCTGTTTACAATGGATTATTACAAGGTATCTTTAGATCCAACAATGGTTCTAAATATTCCGATGATACTTTGATCTAGTTTGAGTGACCCTTTTGCAAAAGAGAAGGCTCTCAAGAATAATTAAACTAGGTGCAATCAAAGTTTCAATAACCGTTAGTCAATGATGTGATTTGTAGATAGTGGTAAAAAGTGATTCGATTCTCGAACTTGTGAAGGATAACTTTAGACTTAAATTCAAAACTAAATAGAAAACTCACTAATAATTATAACAAACACTGACAAAGTTGGTATCAATATTAAAAGAGCATTGAGGCTAAGATTCCACTATTTTCCAAGTTTAAGGTGATTTAATCCAATCTTTGTATTCATGCAATTTTCTCGTTCAATTTGATTCTTACTATTGCGACAAGTAGTTTTTCAAAAGCAATAATTGTAAATACCAAGTATGAAGCATAAAAAGTCGTAAACTAAGGATACTCCATCAAAATAGATCACAATTACTCAAATAAAAATCATATTCGATATTAGTTTAAGGCAAATAATCATAATAAAATTGCAATAAATAGATAAAAGAGAATATACCACTTATTGTTGGAAAAATAGCTTCCTCTAGTGCCTCAACAATGGGGTTTAACTCCTCATATTAACAATGTTCTCAAAATATGTTTTTATAGCTCAAAAGTGTACAAGGAGGTGAAAAAGTGATAACACAGCCGATTCGCAACAGTGTGAAGGTGTTGCAGAATCTCTGTTACAGAGAGGAAACAATAGCTAAAGACCTAATGCAACTATTGTTGATAAACGATAGATGGGTTATGCTGTTGAATAACGATAGTGTTCTGCGACAGATACTTGTGCGTCAATGTTCTTCGTGTTCTTCCTCTTCAGCAGCAGCAGCAGAATAAGGTACTTTCCTGCAACTCGATCTCTAGAGCTCTGTGGTGTTCTAAACTTCTCTTAAGGTTTCGTACCCCCTTCTATGAGTTATCCCAACTCCTTTTATAGCCCACAGGTCGATTTAATCTCCAAGAAATCTCCTTTTTCTTTTTGCCAAAGTTACGGGTTTTATCTATTCTTTGCATATCCTCATACGCGGCTTCAAACACTCCCTGTTTTGCTTCTCACGCGTCTTCCAAGTATAATCCAACGTCCCAGACTCTCTCAAAGATAGTCTTAACTTCAACAGAGAATCCTATTTATCTACCTGATAGTTTCCATATATCAACCAAAATCCCGTGAAAAACCTCACCTCCCTGTTTTTAGACAACTCGATGATTTCCTCCTCTATTTTGGAACCTAGAGGGATTACCATCCCTGTTTTGATGAATCTAGTGAATCCCAACAAATATCCACGTCAAACTCCGACTAAATATTCTCCTAGTCATCAACAGAACTTCGATAAACTTCCACCTCCTCTGTTTCACTCCAACACGGTTGTCCAGTCAAAAATACTCGATTCAAACATACACACCAACCCTGTCAGGCTCTAACAGGTCCATTCCAACGAAAATAAGCCATTGAATCTCCATAGAAATCGCTCAAAACTCCAACCCTAAATCTGCCCGCGTTTGCACTATTTTCCCGCCAATTTGAAATTTGAGTTTGGGAAGAAAGGTGGTCGCCCCCTATCCAGAGTGGGGGTGTGAATAACAGCTGCCTTGGGGGTGTCCTGGGTGTGCCACTTATCCAAACCGGGGGTCCGAATATCAAGTGTCCTCCGGGTGCTTTCCGACAACTTTTCGAGCCAATTTTTTCCAAAAATGTTTATTGGCCAAAAATACCTACAAATAAATAAAACACCATAATAAGTACAAAAATGAGCCCTAACAATATATAGAATCGAGACAAATCGGACATAAAAATGTGTCTATCAAATACCCCCAAACCTATTATTTGCTAGTCCTCGAGCAAAAATAAAATAGAAATAAAATCCTAACTCACTGTCGCAGGCATCGTCGATTGCATTTAGCGTATGCAATAAGACTTTAAACCCCTAGGTGTCTCTAGTGGCCGAGTTATAGTCTCGGGAGGGCTTACCAGAGGTATACCCACAAAACCTTTACTCCAGATCCTAGTTATCTACGCAGAACATTGGAAGGCACTAAAGAATCTCCTTGGTTGGCATACTTATTGACTACAGGAGGAAGTACCCTGATGCGAAATTCTAATTGTTGTACACGAGTTCGCACTCAAGCATACTAAAATTCATATGAAGTGATAGAGCTCTACTCAGATAGTCGCACTATGGACATCAATATCCGGAGTCAAAACTAATCACATGGATAGATCAAGAAGATGGATATAGAGAAAAACATAGATGGTTTTGATGTTTACTAGGTGAACGGTGTTTCTCATATCTGTCTGAAGGTCTCCGCCAAAATGAACCTATCCTAATGGACTGAGATACTAGTCTGACTAATATCAACACACTGGCATATACAAGAGTACCAGTGGTCGATAATCCTAACTCTAGGTCAACACAACTGGCATATACAAGGGTTCCAGTGGTCGACTTTATTAAATTTATTCCAGTTGGTCTGATGGTCTGGTCTCAATTTCTCTCTTTTTTTTCTTTTTCTATTTTTCTCTTTTTTTTTTATATCTCAATCACTCTAATTCACCCTAGCATTTGTAACAACTTGAATCGTGAGCCCCACCTAATCACTTAGAGAAACATAGTTTAAAAACAAAACAAAATAAAAACAGAAGTGAAAAGGACTCAACGAGATATGGTGAAACTATCATGTTATTTCTAACACCTGAGCTCTGTGCTTTTATGAATAGACTCTTTAGATGTTGCCATCTAGTCAGATTGGTTCTTCAACTCCTACAACCAAAATTCTTCCATCTACTTAGATTAGTTAGTGCCATCCTTAATAGGGATAAATTTCTAGGCTCTGGAGTTTATTTATTGCAACGAAAAGGTAACAAAAAGTTCTACCCAACCCCCAAACTTAAATCTAACATTGTCATCAATGTTTCTAATTAAATAACAGTACCAAAAATATAAGTACCATGAGGAAATAGTAAAGAGAGAAGTCAGAAAGATAGTACCTGGGTGAAGTGTAACCAAAAACCTACAAAAATATTATACAACATACAAAATCGCCTCGATGGTCAATCAAGGTAAACAGGGTCCTCCAGAGGGACCTCCTCAACATCACCTGTAGGAAAAGGCTCTAAAAGGGCTTCAATCGCTGACCGTTAACCTTCGAAGAACTACTACCATCTGGTGTCTCAATCTCAACAGCGCCATGAGGAAAAACAGTACGGACCACAAAAGGACCGGTCCACCGAGAGCGCAACTTCCCGGGGAATAGATGCAAACGAGTGTCATACAGAAGAACTTTTTGACCTGGAGAAAATGACTTTCGTAAAATATTCCTATCATGCACAAGTTTCATTTTGTTCTTATACTCCTTAGCACTATCGTATGCATCTCTACGAATCTCGTCCAACTCATTGAGCTGGAGCTTTCTTTGAGCTCCTGCCTTGTCAAGTGAAAAGTTTAAGTTCTTAATAGCCCAATAGGCTCGATGCTCTAACTCAACAGGCAGGTGACATGCCTTGCCAAACACTAAACGATAAGGTGACATTCCAATGGGTGTCTTAAACGCAGTACGGTAAGCCCATAAGGCATCAGTAAGCCTCGACGACCAGTCTTTCCTATTTGGATTAACTGTTTTCTCTAGAATACGTTTAATTTCCCTATTGGAAACCTCTACCTGACCACTAGTCTGAGGGTGATATGGGGTTGCTACTTTATGGGTAATACCGTATTGTTTCATTAAAAGAGCAAACGGTCTATTACAAAAGTGTGAACCTCCATCACTAATTATAGCTCGCGGCGTACCAAAACGTGTAAGTATATTCTCTTTCAAAAACTGGACTACGACCCTGTGGTCATTCGTTTTACACGGAACCGCCTCAACCCACTTAGACACATAGTCTACAGCGACAAGTATGTAAAGATAACCAAACGAAATAGGAAATGGACCCATAAAATCAATGCCCCACACATCAAAGACCTCAATCACTAAAATAGGGTTCAAAGGCATCATATTTCTACGGGAAATGGTTCCTAACTTCTGGCAACGCTCACAAGAAACACAATGACTATGGGAATCTTTAAACAACGAAGGCCAGTAAAATCCACACTGCAAAATCTTAGCAGCAGTCTTCTTAGCACTAAAATGACCCCCACATGCATGTTCATGACAAAAGGAGATAATACTAGACTGGTCACTCTCAGATACACATCTCCTAATAATCTGGTCCGGACAATACTTAAACAGATAAGGATCGTCCCAAAAGAAATGCTTAACCTCGGCTAAAAACCTAGAACGATCTTGCTTACCCCAATGTTGAGGCATTCGACCAGTAACAAGATAATTCACTATATTTGCATACCAAGGTGATTGGGAAACAGAGAACAATTGTTCATCAGGAAAACTATCCCTTATAGGAAGGGAATTATTAGGGGAACTAACAACTAGCCTAGACAAGTGGTCTGCTACATTCTCTGCACCCTTTTTGTCTCTAATGTCTGGACAAAATTCTTGTAACAAAAGGATCCATCTAATCAATCTAGGTTTGGTATCCTTCTTAGACAAAAGGTATTTCAAAGCAGCATGATCAGTATAGATTACGATCTTAGAACCTAATAAATAGGATCTAAACTTATCCAAGGCAAACACGATGGCTAGCAATTCCTTCTCGGTAGTTGTATAGTTCATTTGGGCATCATTCAGAGTTTTGCTAGCATAGTAAATCACATGGAGTAATTTGTTTTCTCGCTGACCTAGCACAACGCCTATAGCATAATCTGAAGCATCACACATAATTTCAAAGGGTAGGTTCCAGTTAGGTGCCTGGACTATCGGGGGTAGTGAGTAAAGTTTTAAGCTTATCAAAAGCCTTTAAGCAAGCATCATCAAAGACAAACTTAACATCTTTTGCAAGCAAATTGCAAAGAGGTCTAGAAATCAAGCTAAAATCCTTAATGAATCGACGGTAAAAACCTGCATGCCCTAAGAATGACCTAATATCTTTTACGGTTTTTGGGACCTGTAGAGTCTTAATAAGGTCAATTTTGGCTTTGTCTACCTCTATACCCTTTGAAGAAACGATGTGCCCTAAGACAATTCCTGATTCAACCATGAAATGGCATTTTTCCCAATTAAGCACTAAATTCTTTTCCTTACACCTAGTCAACACTAATGTCAAATGATGCAAGCACTCAAAAGATGAACCAAACACTGAAAAATCATCCATAAAGACCTCTAAAAACCGTTCTACCATATCAGAAAATATGCTCATCATACAACGCTGAAAAGTCGCAGGGGCATTACATAACCCGAAAGGCATGCGTCTATACGCAAAGGTACCAAAGGGACAGGTAAAAGTGGTTTTCTCTTGGTCTTCTGGGGCAATAACGATCTGATTATAACCGGAGTAGCCATCTAAGAAGCAATAGTGACTATGTCCAGCTAATCTCTAGCATTTGGTCGATAAAAGGAAGGGGAAAGTGATCCTTCCTTGTGACCTTGTTCAATTTCCTATAGTCAATACACACACGCCATCCCGTGGTCACTCGGGTTGGGATTAATTCATTATTATCATTCTGGACTACAGTGATACCTGATTTCTTGGGGACAACCTGAACAGGGCTGACCCACTTACTGTCTGAAATTGGGTAAATAATACCCGCATCTAACAACTTAAGCACCTCTTTTCGAACTACCTCTTTCATGTTAGGGTTCAGTCGACGTTGCATCTCCCTAGAAGGTTTGGAGTCTTCCTCTAAATGAATCTGATGCATACACACAGTAGGACTTATACCCTTAATGTCTGCTATAGTCCACCCTAAAGCTTCCTTATTGTCTTGAAGTACTTTTACTAGCCTACTTTCCTGATCACTATCCAAATCGGAAGCTACAATCACAGGTAAAGTCTCAGATGGGCCTAAAAACACATACTGTAGAGTATCGGGTAGTGGTTTAAGGTCCAACTTTGGGGGCTCTTCTAAAGAAGGAATTAGGGTAGTCTCAGAAACTGGTAACGGTTCGAACCTAGCTTTCCATCTATCAGTGTCTAACACAGGGGTAGAATCTAATAGATCATTCACTTGTTCAATAGTGCTATCGTCATTAAAATCTAAACCAAAATGGGATAGACAACTTTCTAATGGGTCTTCAAATAAAATGTTAGGTAATGACTTCTGAACTAAGGCTTCTATCATGTTCACCTCTTCAACATATGTGTCATCTAGATCATAAGGTAGCTTACTGACATTAAAAATGTTCATCTCTATAATCATATTACCAAAAGATAAATTCATCACACCATTTCGACAGTTAATGATCGCATTAGACGTAACTAAAAATGGGAGACCCAAAATCACAGGAATCCGGTTCTATGGGTCAGGTTGGGTATCTAGGACCACGAAATCCACTGGATAAATAAACTTGTCGACCTCAATAAGAACATCCTCGATAACACCTCGAGGGATTTTAACAGACCTATCAGCTAACTGCAGTGTCATCTGAGTAGGTTTCATTTCACCAAGTCCTAGCTGTAAGTGTACATGGAATGGCAGTAATTTCACACTGGCTCCTAAGTCAAGTAAAGCTTTTTTTACCCGGAAGTTACCTATTGTGCAAGCAATGGTAGGAGAACCTGGGTCTTTGTACTTTGGAGTTGTGGTGTTCTGAATGATTGAACTTACGTGACTAGCTAAAAAGGCTTTCTTATGGACGCTAAGTTTTCGCTTTCGCGTACACATATCCTTAAGGAACTTGGCATAAGCAGGAATTTGCCTAATTGCATCTAATAAAGGAAGGTTTATGGTAACTTGCTTAAAAACCTCCATATGTCATTAAAGTTCGATTCCTTCTTTGTTGGTACTAATAGCTGAGGAAATGGGGCTCTAGGCACAGAATCAGACCTCTCAGGAACTGAGTTGGCATCATCAGAAATTTTATCAGTTTCCTTAGCTAGTGGTCCTGAGGGGTGAACTACAGTATGTTCACTATCGGGCATGGTTACCTGATTGTCTACTATTCTACCACTCCTAAGGGTTCTAATAGCATTCAATTGATTCGATGGTTTTGTACCTACTTCATGAACTCCTCTAGGATTGGGATTAGTCTGACTAGGGAACCTACCATTCTCTCTCTCACTTAAGGTCTTAGCTATTTGGCCGACTTGAAGTTCTAACTTAGCAAGGCTCTGAGCATTAGTTTGAAAATTCTGCTTGGTTTCCTGTTGAAAACTAACATGGCTCTGTGCTAACATTTCCTGAGTTTTTGCTAACATCTTAATAGATTCCTCTAAGCTAGTCGTTTTATTTTCTGGGCCTGATGTATTCCTAGTGTAGCCAAAACCTGGGGAGCATTAGAATTATTAGACTGACCCTGACTCTGGCCCTTAGACCATGAAAAGTTCGGATGGTTCCTCCAACCAGGATTATAGGTTTCTGAATATGGGTCAAACTTCTGACGATTATCAAACCTAGTGTTATTATATAGAGCATTGGCTTGCTCTTCATTATTGGCCTTCCCAAAAAGGCTCCAATCTACCACTAGTGTTACCCACTTCTAAAGCTTCTAACCTTTTCGCTATAGCAGCAATTTTGGCATCTGATTCATAGCCTCCTTCTACCCTATTAACGTTTCCTCTGCCGAGAAGAATTGTTTTCTGGGGTCCCCTACTACTTTCCCATTGTTGGGTCTTTTCGGCGACTTCATGCAAATATGTCATCGCGTCATCAACTGTTTGGTTCTCAAATCCACCAGTACACATAGATTCTACTGGTTGGGTGGGATAATCTAAACCCTCATAAAGGATCTGAACTAACCTAACCTTCTCTAAACCATGATGAGGACATTGGGCTAATAAATCATTGAACCTTTCCAAATACCTAATACAAAGTTTCTCCCTTCTCCCCCCTGTTGAGAAAACGTGCTGATTTGCGTCCTAATAGACGATGTTTTGTGCCTAGGGAAAAACTTGTTCAAAAAGGCAGATGTAAGTTGTTCATACGTTTCGATTGACCCGGAAGCCAAACTATATAGCCACGATTTACTTTATCTTTCAGGGAAAAGGGGAATAACCTAAGTTTCAAAGCATCATCATCTAAGTTTCTAATCCTGAGGGTACTAAAATTTCCTCAAAGTCCCTAACATGGAAATATGGGTTTTCATTTTCTTTTACAAAAAAGATTGGGAGCAGCTGTAAGGTCCCAGGTTTAAGTTCATAAGTTGCTTCCGTCTCAGCTAACCTGATACATGAGGGACGAGTAGTCCTAGTTGGATTCAAAAAATCTTTCAAAGTTGCCATTTCTGGCGCTATCGGAGCAACAAGGATTCTCTCCTCAGTCAAAGGACGTTCAAAAACAGACTCTTCAAAAGTCGGACTCTCTAGATTAAGGTAATCAAGACGCTTAGAACTACTAGGTTTCTCTTTAACAAATCTACCTAGTGCGTCTCTTTTACGTTCAGGCATACAATAGAATTTTCTAAATTGGAAGGGTAAGAAAACACAGATCAAGGCCGACTCAACCAAATCAAACCTATTGATTTCTAGCAAACAAAAAGCATGATGGCTCCACTTAGATTATTTCTAGACCAGGTTCTAATCCTTCGAACGGGAACTCGTTACAATTTAAGCAAACCCCTCTGGAATCAATCCGAGTTAACGTAAGTTGAATAGAAGCGAGGGCAGCTCGGTGGAGCTTTGATACCCAAGGCCTCACCGGTATTACAAGGCGGAGCAGTCACGCATTTAAGTTACAGAAACCGTCAAGAACTTCAAAGTATGCTTAAAAGAGTAACCAATATTTTTCAAATGACTTTCCTGTTAAGCTCGTTACCCTATCGGTCTCGTTCTAGTCAAAATTTTAGGCTTAAGTTCGTGTAGGTTACGTGTTCCTAAAGCGGGCAAGAAGAGAACGGTGATGAAATCCGAACCCTTATCTTGTATGGCTAGGCCTTTCCCTTTACTAGAAAAATAAATGTCCGTATTCAGTCCTCAACATATATGCATACGAAGGAGTCCAGTAACTCGCTGACAGGGGATTCATAGTGTTTAAAATCTTACCTCCCGTTCCAGATGGGGGATGAATCGGTTGTAGTCGACTCAGGCCACTGACCCCGATGTCAAGTGTACGAACCCAAGGTGCAGAGACAATATCGTAATTGTCCTCCTTCTCTGCAAAAATTTAATATTTAAAGTACCCTTCCGTAAGGTAATAAAAAAAATAATGTCCCAAAGTCCATAAGTCCAAAAGTCCAAAAAGTAAAGAAAAATTACAAAAATAATAAACCTTAATACAGTTTTTTTTTAAAAGAAAATAAACAAACCCTAAAATAAAATTGTCTTCTTTTCTGTTCTTTTTGCTTTAGTCTTTAGCTCCAAGTCTTTATGAAATCACCAAACTCTTTGGCTCAATTTTCTTTATGATCCAGGACCTCTAGACACAAGATAAATACCCAAAAACATAAAAAAGAACAAAAATAATAAAAATAAATAAAAATAATAAAAATAAAACAAATCTAAAACCCTAAAAACAAGTCCCCGGCAGCGGCGCCAAAAATTGATGTGATTTGTTGATAGTGGTAAAAAGTGATTCGATTCTCGAACTTGTGAAGGATAACTTTAGACTTGAATTCAAAACTAAATTGAAAACTCACTAATAATTATAACAAACAATGACAAAGTTGGTATCAATATTAAAAGAACACTGAGGCTAAGATTCCACTATTTTCCAAGTTTAAGGTGATTTAATCCAATCTTTGTATTCATGCAATTTTCTCGTTCAATTTGATTCTTACTATTGCGACAAGTAGATTTTCAAAAGCAATAATTGTAAATACCAAGTATGAAGCATCAAAAGTTTTAAACTAAGCATACTCCATCAAAATAGATCACAATTACTCAAATAAAAATCATATTCGATATTAGTTCAAGGAAAATAATCATAATAAAATTGCAATAAATATATAAAAGAGAATATACCACTTCTTGTTGGAAAAATAGCTTCCTATAGTGCCTCAGCAATGGGGTTTAGCTCCTCATATTAACCAGGTTCTCAAAATATGTTTTTATAGCTCAAATTGTACAAGGAGGTGAAAAAGTGATAACACAACCGATTCGCAACAGTGTGAAGGTGTTGCAGAATCTCTGTTACACAGAGGAAACAGTAGCTAAAGACCTAATGCAATTACTGTTGATAAACGATAGATGGGTTCTGCTGTTGAATATCGATAGTGTTCTGTGACAGATATTTGTGCGTCAATGTTCTTCGTGTTCTTCCTCTTCAGCAGCAGCAGCAGAATAAAGTATTTTCCTGCAACTCGATCTCTAGAGCTCTGTGATGTTCTAAAATTTTCTTAAGGTTTCGTACCCCCTTCTATGAGTTATCCCAACTCCTTTTATAGCCCACAGGTCGATTTAATCTCCAAGAAATCTCTTTTTTCTTTTTGCCAAAGTTACGGGTTTTATCTATTCTTTCCATATCCTCATACGCGGCTTCAAACACTCCCTGTTTTTATTTTCACGCGTCTTCCAAGTATAATCCAACGTCCCAGACTCTCTCAAAGATAGTCTTAACTTCAACAGAGAATCATATTTCCTTATCTACCTGATAGTTTCCATATATCAACCAAAATCCCGTGAAAAACTTCACCTCCCTGTTTTTAGACAACTCGATGATTTCCTCCTCTATTTTCGAATCTAGAGGGATTACCATCCCTGTTTTGATGAATCTAGTGAATCCCAACAAATATCCACGTCAAACTCCGACTAAATATGCTCCTAGTCATCAACAGAACTTCGATAAACTTCCACCTCCTCTGTTTCACTCCAACACGGTTGTCCAGCCCAAAGTACTCGATCCAAACATACACACCAACCCTGTCAGGCTCTAACAGGTCCATTCCAACGAAAATAAGCCATTGAATCTCCATAGAAATCGCTCAAAACTCCAACCCTAAATCTGCCTGCGTTTGCACTATTTTCCCGCCAATTTGAAATTTGAGTTTGGGAAGTAAGGTGGTTTCCCCCTATCCAGAGTGGGGGTGTGAATAAAAGCTGCCTTGGGGTGTCCTGGGAGTGCTCCTTATCCAAACCGGGGGTCCGATCTCTGGGTGCTTTCCGACAACTTTTCTAGCCAATTTTTTCCAAAAATGTTTATTGGCCAAAAATTCCTACAAATAAATAAATCACCATAATAAGTACAAAAATGAGCCCTAACAATATATAGAATCGAGACAAATCGGACACAAAAATGTGTCTATCAGTCAATCAAATCAATAATAGAAAACTAAAATAACAATTCAATTATCTAGTTTCCCACCAACGGTACTCGTATAGCTGCTTCACCCCACATAAGCCTTTAAACAAGCGGTCGTAGGATATTTCTCTTGATTAATGTACTTTCCTCTCCGGATACACGGCTCCACCAGAGATAACACGGATGAATTTTTCCTGGCTCTTAGGATAGTTTGCAAGAAATGCAAACTCAAGTATTTATAGACCAAGGTTGTTTGGACAACAAGGAAATTCCAAAACCAAAAATATTCTCAAGATATGCATTAAAGTACCTAAGTTCAGTACCTTATCTTTCTTAGAAAACTTCCATTATTAGTTTAGCACATTAACTAATAAACCTTTTCCATATGATATGCTTTAATTGCTGGTAATTAAAATATATATCTTGAAAATCATGATTAAATGATTTTCAATAGTTCGGTTGGGATCACCTTGAGCATCAAGGGATATCTTTGAACAATTAATGATAAGATTTATGCACATGTTCAAATAATGTCGATACCTAGAACTTTCCTATCTTAGCAAACCCTAATTCCAAAATCACACAAAACATAAAGAAATATGTGAATATTGGAAACTCGGTTTTTCTCCTGGGACCGATTATACCATGACTCACAATAAAGGTTGTGAACGGTTATACCATGCTTACCAATGTAGGTTGTGACCGGTTAAACCTTGCTTCCCAAAGTAGGTTGTGATCGATTACACCTTGCTTCCCAATTTAGGTTGTGATTGCTTAAACCTTGCTTCCAAAATCTAGTTAGGATCGGTTACACCTTGTCACACAGTATAGGATGTGACCGTTACACCTTGATTCTCAACATAAGTTAAGATCGTTTCTACCTTGTCATCTTGCATTGGTCATCCAAATGTTATTCAATGAAGAACCGTACCAACACACTTATGATTTCCCTTTCAATTATGAAACAAGTTCATCCATCTACTTCCTTAAACCAACGTAATAATACATAGATTCCTAGGATGAAATCACACCTATATCCTACACATAATCAAGTAACTAAATATATAGATTATGTTGATGTTGTATTTACGGAGTTCAAAAGTTAAGCGTTATACTTCATAATTGTTGATGGTGGATTTTTAACAAAGAGTAAAATCGTAACGTTACATATCCTTGATCCAGCAGTCAGACGAATATTGAGAATTATCTCTCATTAAAGCGTGAAAGCTCATGCCACACCTCTGATCTAGCGTATTGCCTCTCAGAATATCTTCAAAAGTCTCTGGTCGAGTATATTACTTCTCAGAGCATACATATGCAGTCTCTCAGCTGAGACCACGACATATTCCATTAACTGAGCAATTTCTGTAATCACTTCTGTAAAGAATCGAAATGATTGGACGGCTCTTAGATGTATTACTCACTAGTATAGAGCACTAACGTCTTCAGGACGTCGCAATGTTCCCTGACTTTACAGAATAAAAATTCAAATTGAGCAATCTGCTTCAACTAGCTCATACCTCGATTTTTGAATAATTATAACGCTCCTAGGCAGCATCCCTGCTAGTATAGATCCATCAATTAATGATTTCTAGTCACAAGATTCATCATTTGAATTCTTAGAAAATACTCTGCATTCTGCATAATATTTCATTACTTCAATTTATGGTTATTTTCAGAAGAATTCCATGGGTTAGTAATAAATATTCGACTCATGGGCATCTGAGCCATCATCGAGTAAGCCCCAAAGAAACGGTGCAAGTGTATTTATCAATAAATGCACTAAGGAGCATCTAAATGTACGAACGAGCGTTAGATAACACGAAGGAACGATCAAACCATGGAGAAAATAATAATAGTAAAATATTTAAAGGAGGCGTCTAAGGGGACCAAGCCCACCGGCCGGCCGGTCATGTCGCCATGGTCGGTCCCACGCTTCTTCCTTTATTTTATCATATTTTATTATTTTCCTTGAGCCATGAAAATCCCTTCAATTGATGGAACTCCTTCGTCTCATGGTATTTCCTTCACATTAAGGAAAGTATATAAAATTACATAAATATTAGGAAAGGTGTCACGGGACTGTGGTCATTAGCCGGCTGGTCATGCCCTAGCCGTGACCGGTCCATACCTTGTAATTCCTTATTTTTATTAATTATTTCCATCGTCTCATGAAAATTCCCTAATCCTATGAAACTCCTTTGTTTCATGGTATTTCCTTCACATCAAGGAAATTATACAAAAATTATATAAAATTAGGAAAGGTGTCACGGGAGCATGGTCACTTGCCGGCCGGCCATGCCCTAGCCATGACCGGTCCCACACCTTGTAATTCCTTATTTTGTTAATTATTTCCGTCGTCTCATGGAAATCTCTTAATTTCATGATATTTCCTTCAAATCATGAAAATAATATAAAATTAGGGAAGACTCACGGGACCGGGCCACTAGCCAACCGACCATGCCCTAGCCATGGCCGGTCCCACAAGCTATATTTTATTATTATCAATTATTATTGTTTCCCTCATCTCATGGAAACTCCTTCACTTCAAGTAAACTCCTTAGTTTCAACAAACTCCTTGATTTCATGGTATTTTCATTAAATCATGAAAAATAATATAAAATTATGGAAAGTGTCACGAACTGGGATTATTGGCCGGACGGGCATGCCTTGGCCATATCCGGTCCCACACTCCATGATCCCTTATTTTATTATTATTTCCTTCATCCTATGAAGTTTCCCAGTTTCAGCAAGGACTGAGACACGGACACCATGGTGACACGGACACCATGGTGACACGGACACCATGGTGACACGGACACCATGGTGACACGTGCATACCTCCACGACCGAACATGGCCGGACATAAGGCTTGCAAGAACTATCAATCACCTACTTCTCTAAGGCCAACTGAAAGTCAAAAACCCCTCATCTCTGAGTGCTACATTCTTCAGAAGCCTTCAAACTGTACTCCTAATCAAAGAGTACACCTTCTATAATAATGCCTCTAGCTTCAACACAATATCTCTACAATGACGTCCTGATTTTACACCGACACGATCAAATTTCTACAATCGATAAGTCTTCACTATCCCATGATAATACTTCCGGAGAAGATGCAACATCATTCGTCGATGGAAAAAACTCCTTCAACACACTGGGGACTTGATCTTATTGAATGAAGACCGCTGCTGCTATCTGGCGCAACAACATTAATTCCCTGACAAAGCCACTTCGCGGCTCACTAGATGGAGGAGCAAGACTATGTCGACAATCATGGTTCTATCCTTTTAGGTCTCTGGAGCAACTCTGACCATAATATCAGTATCAACAAGGATATTTGGAGGAACTATGTCCATGGTCTCAACATCAACAAGAATGTCTAGAGAAAATTCAATCGAGATCTCAGCATTAATAACGGTCTCAAGAGCAACATCCTCATGACAAGGCTTCATAAACTAACCATTATCTGAAGTATTTATCGATGAAGCGGACTTCTCCAAGCACTAATGATTCATATCAAGGTGTGTATACATGAAATATGTTCACGTGAAAGTCTTTCCGAAGCTTGCACGACGGGCGGGAACAATCCCAAGTCTTTTACAAGATGTTCTCATCACCTCTACAAATGAGATACAACATACTTCATCACATAGGTTTAAAAAAACGTACCAAGGAGTGAAGAATGGGACAATACGAGCTGAAAGATGTGGCCTTTACCGTCAGGTCTACGAAATCTGAAAAACTTGTACGGGATTACAAATTACAAATGTGCATGCTTCGTTGGCTGACCTCGACAACTCCAAATTGAGTGATTCTTTTCTCATGTGATAACTCAGCCTCTTATCTTCAAAAGTTTGGGTCAAGCATCGAATTCCGACGTTGTATGAGGTTCCTACAGCTTCCAGAGCGTACAACATGCAAACAAAAATTCTTAGACAGGATTCATAACTTCCACAGTCGATCGGTGTCCACTAGGTCTTTCCACCAAGTCCTTCATCAAGGTACCTCCAACTTTGACCACCTAGGTCTTTGCATCAATTTTTCTACCTGGGTCCTCTATCTAGATCTTGTCGGAAGAAAGGAAAACGAAAGGGAGAGATTTAACTACATACTGGTCATGACGATCAACTTCACCGTCCAAGACTCGTGGCGCCGGGATCTCCAGTTCTATTCATTTATCATAAAAGGGATTCTACCACCGCGACATGAAACCGTGGTCATTACATCATCCTCTCTTGAGACCAACCTCAGTTATGGTCCCGTGACCAGGGTTTCAAAAGTGATGTTTCTACGACTAACAAAAACAAGATGGCACTGCAAACACCATGCTAATGTACCAATCAAGATGTCCTGATCTCAAATGAATCAATGACATTAAAATCCTTCACCAACCATTTAAGACACAAGCGAATGGTTTAAAGACACAACATGAGTGTTTTACAACAAGCTCGTCTGAGATGATTTTACACTGCCCCGCATAAAGCAGCGACCTGGGAGAAATAGGTGAAAAATCAAGGGATGGTTCATATGCCATTCTCTTCGTATGGATGTCCACTACAACATATCCAGAATTCACAGAAATTGGAGAAACGAGCAAAAGGATGTGCCCAAAATTTTGGACTGCATGACAGCTGAAAATTTCCTGAAAACCTTCTGGAAGTTTACTGTTTCGTCAATTTCGGCCCTTAAACATGATCAAAAGCAGAAAAGATTCTGTGTTAAATCTAGGAAATTTCCTGGGCATAAGGATACATGGGTACATCACGAAAATCCGACATCGAACGAAGATTCTACAACAATTTCAATGAAGACTTAACTTCTGAATTTTCTGATGACGAATTATGACGAAATTCTTCCTTCGTCCACATCTGAATCAGGAGCTACACCATCAACACGAAGCCGAACTTCATACTCAGCCGATAATCTCACTTGCTGAAGTCGGCGGTGCTTCTGCTGATGGGATATGAGCTTTTCATCTTCAGCTTTTTTCTTCTGCGATACTTCATCACGTCCCTGCTTTCCTTCTGCATCTGCTAATACCAATAAAGCATATATCTTAGTGCGGACGACTCCCAGATGATAGCGAGACATACAATGTGTTATCCTTCCGGTGTCTCTGAAAGGTTGATTCACCTAGGCATGAGCATCTGCAGAAGTCTTCATCTTTGACTTCATAGAGCGTTCCCCAGAAGAGCCAGAAGAGTGGTTGTAACCAGAAGTCAGCACTATCTGAGGCGAAAGACATGGAGTCATGGATATACCCATAGCAAACGCGTAAGAAAATGGTAACAATCCAACTCTTACCTATTTACAATTTCATCAGCTGTAGTGATTATAACGTCAGAATTTCGAAAACTTTTTCGTTCCTTCAAACCTGCAAAGACGAGCAAGATTCATTATTCAAAATCATGACTTGATTTTCATAAAACCATGAACAACTCACGTGAATTTTAACATCCACTGGTTTTTCAAAATTTGGACAGACGTCCATTCTACAATTGTGAAAACTCACAAACATTATTTCACCATGTATAATTGTCACTTTCAACAGTTGTTCAAAATCAAAACATTGGTTTTACAAAAATATATATATTTAACGTGAAACTCACGTAAGTTTGAAAAATAACATATATATATATATATATATATATATATATATATTTGCTCCCTCGCGAGAGCATCTGTCTTTGAAGCGAGAGTATATTTTCAAAGAAAAGCTCGGAAATAAAAAATTTCATGAAAGCTCATAAACAAAATTTTATTACTAACAGACGCACGTCTGTTCAAAAAATTCTCTCGTACGAGCATCCATCTTTGAAACGAGAGTTTATGCCACTTTGTGAAATCTCACATATTTAAAATTTTGTTTTTCGTGAAAGCTGATAGACAAAAATTTCATCATTAGACTCAGGTCTATTTTGTTTGTTTCTTAAACTAACGAACGAACGTCCGCGCTAAAACGGATTCCTTTCTTGGGCCCGGTTCCGTGAATCCTAAACCGTCCAAGGTTCCATCACCAAATCAGCGGTTCTACACCATTTTTTGCTCGTCAAAGGGTGCTCTATTATGCTGCTGGAGTCTTTGTTCAAATCATGGCTCGCTCATACAGTCGAAAATCCGGTAACATTCTATCTTAAGTTCAATTACTTATTTCGTACGTAATTAAAAATCACCATTCTATGCTGACTGAGGAACATGAATGTCCTCACTAAGAAGGGGACTTAATGTTGATGGAGGATTTTTAACAAAGGGTAAAATCGTAACCTTACATATCCTTGATCCAGCAGTCAGACGAATATTGAGAATTATCTCTCATTAAAGCGTGAAAGCTCATGCCACACCTCTGATCGAGCGTATTTTCTCTCAGAATATCTTCAAAAGTCTTTTGTCGAGTATATTACTTCTCAAAGCATACATATGCAGTCTCTCAGCTGAGACCACGACATATTCCATTAACTGAGCAATTTCAGTAATCACTTCTGTAAAGAATCGAAATGATTGGAAGGCTCCTAGATGTATTACTCACTAGTATAGAGTACTAACATCTTCTGGACGTCGCAGTGTTCCCTGAATTTACAGAATAAACATTCAAATTGAGCGTTCTGCTTCAACTAGCTCATACCTTGATTTTTGAATAATTATAATGCTCCTAGACAGCATGCCTGCTAGTATAGAGCCATCAATTAATTATTTCTAGTCGCAAGATTCATCAATTAAATTCCTAGAAAATACTCTGCATTCTGCATGATATTTCATTACTTCAATTTATGGTTATTCCCAATAGAATTCCATGGGTTAGTAATAAATATTCGACGCATGGGCATCTGAGCCATCATCGAGTAAGCCTCAAAAAAAAACGGTGCAAATATATTCATCAATAAATGCACTAAGGAGCATCTAAATGTACGAACGAGCGTTCGATAACACGAAGGAACGATCAAACCATGATGAAAATAATAATAGTAAAATATTTAAAGGAGGCGTCTAAGGGGACCAAGCCCACCGGTCGGCCGGTCATGTCGCTGTGGTCGGTCCCACGCTTCTCCCTTTATTTTATCGTATTTTATTATTTTCCTTGATCCATGAAAATCCCTTCAATTGATGGAACTCCTTCGTCTCATCGTATTTCGTTCACATTAAGGAAAGTATATAAAATTACATAAAAATTAGGAAAGGTGTCACGGGACCGTGGTCACTAGCCATTCGGTCATGCCCTAGGCGTGACCGGTCCACACCTTGTAATTCCTTATTTTTATTAATTATTTCTATCGTCTCATGGAAATTCCCTAATCCTATGAAACTCCTTTGTTTCATGGTATTTCCTTCACATCAAGGAAGTTATATAAAATTAGGAAATGTGTCACGGGACCATGGTCACTTTCCGGCCGGCCATGCCCTAGCCGTGACCGGTCCCACACCTTATAATTCCTTATTTTATTAATTATTTCCATCGTCTCATGGAAATCCCTTAATTTCATGATATTTCCTTCAAATCATGAAAATAATATAAAATTAGGGAAGACTCACGGGACCGGACCACTAGCCAACCGACCACGCCTTAGCCATGGCCGGTCCCACACTCCCCTTATTTTTCCATCAATTGGTCATTGGGTCCAAACTCTCTTCAATTAACTTGAGACTTGCTCGAGCGACCAGCAACTGGTCCCACGGTCACCAAGGGACGGTCTCATGACCCCTTGGTCGGCCCTTCATCTATTCATAATTAATTAGGTTTTATCAACTAAGGTTCAGAAGAGCATTAATTTAATAAATGATTAAACCAGCATTTAATCATCCTTTCACCCACTGATCTTCAAGAGACTTTGGTATTTTGCTCACTCGAGAATCTGGGCACTACATGGTCGATCCATCATCCCATGTAGCCGGTCCCTCCTTCACTCCGTGGTTGATTTTCAATAAATCATCAATTAATCAACAATTGATCAAAAATTAGGGTTTCGAATCCAAGGCTCTGCAAAGCATAATTCTGAGCAGATTCAAACACTAATAATTTTTACGTTGATCCCATGATCAATATTTTAATTATCATACTCGGTCCAGTTGCCAGTATTTTAAATTAATGTTTCATTTGGTCCCGCTACCAATAATTCATCAAACGAGCAACATTTGCTCAGACTAAGGAATATTGGTTCAACTATCAATATTCAACAATTCATCAAATGAGCAATACTTGCTCACCTTAACTATCAACATTCATTCGAAAATTATACCTCTGTCTCAACAGACATGTTCAATTCATGAATCCTAAGACATTTGCAAATCATGTTCGACTCAGCAATACAAAGACTCATCGTCTCATCAAGTCAGAAACTGACTAATTAAAACACGTCTTCCTTGCAGACTCCACAAACCACGAGACATCAATCGTGTCACATGGGGGATATTAACTAGGGTTTTGGTCTGGAGGCCTACGGCACGTGTGTTCATCCACCATGAGAATGTGACTAAGTCGTGCAAGCAGTTGAAGGAGTTGACGAAGTAGTGGGTGGACAATCAACCAAATCATCTCCGCACGATGAGAAACTGGTTTTACACGATTTCCCACTTTTCCACTCTTTGACTTCAACAATTTTCACACTTATTGAGATCATGGTGTCTTCCACTTTTGCAGTATAAATAGTTCTCTGAGCCGATGATTGAAAAAGAGAACAATTCTTGTCCACAAGACAACGTTCATATGGTAGACATTTTTGATAGACAGTCTTTCGTCTATTCATCGTCTTAGCAATTACTCTCAACTGAGTAAATTCAATCATTCAGAAACTATTTTCACGCAAAATACACAACACACCAACAATTCTTGATCACCATTGATCTCACGCATTTCTCACCTTCCCTCCTACAGATCAACCCATCCTCTCTTGTGACCGAATTGACTCTGGAACGACCATTGTATTTGTATAGTCCGGAGTCCTACAGATTGATCTCTCGAATTCAAAACACTCTCTTCTTGCAGTGCATCTGTGTGAGGTTTAGCAATTTGCTCGGTTCAGGGAGTCTCCTCTGCACGGTTGTCTCCTCAATTCCGTAAAAACCAACAAATCGTTTTTCCCCATCTACAATAATGTATTTCCTTTATACTTTGATCATAATTCTACGACCAAGTCTAATCACTAGATTGTCATAATATATCTTCACATGTTATGTTTTCAATATAAAGCGACTTGAAATATACGTTAAGAATTGAAACGGGTCAAGTCAGTATTACTGACCTCAAGTGGAAGGATGATGTCTTCGTTGCAGTCGTTACTTCTTCACATTTTTCAGGTCTTCAAAGTAATACTTTGTAAGTCTCAACATTCCTATACTTTCTAGTCTAACCTAAAAAAAGTTGACTCTAGTAATTAATCAAGCGACTCTAGATGAGTTTCGATACTAA
Organism: Papaver somniferum; assembly: GCF_003573695.1. Lineage (NCBI taxonomy): Eukaryota > Viridiplantae > Streptophyta > Magnoliopsida > Ranunculales > Papaveraceae > Papaver > Papaver somniferum. The sequence goes on from NC_039361.1 coordinate 66,333,733, forward strand.
AGTAGGACAACCAAACTTGACATACCAATGCTTGGTGGGTTCAACCGAGCTATGCTCTAACAACCAACTATACATATAAGACTCAGCCATCAGACAAACCTTTACTTGAATTCCCAGTGTTGAACCATCATTTCAAACCACTACCAGCGTCGTTCTGTTCTCTGACCTAGTTTCATGTGATCAAAACTATTATGAGATCATGATGGAATTTCAGTTGTTGATCTCCATCTTTTCCGCTTAATTTCCCAATGGAGAACTTCATGCCTTATTCTTAGACTCCAAGTGGCATATCAATCCTGTTACATCGCAACCACCAAATCAACCATAAATCTCGAGATTTGTATTTTCCCTGTTGTGATGAGACAAATACGGTATCTTCTTTATCTTCGGTGGATAAATCATATATCTTCCATGTTTAGTAATCCAACCCAAAATCTCGTCAATAATTACCCCATAAGTCTTCGATGTTTTTAAACTAACTTTCCCCCCTTATTGGATTTTCAAAAGCCAGGAAATGGAGTGCCCTTATCCGTATAGAGTGTCCCTTTAGCACTGGGTATAAATAGTATCCCTTAGTAAAAAGCATGGATGCCATTATAAATTCTTCGGGTGCCTTTATAACTTCTTCTTGGGTGCCCAAAACACATTCCCGGGGTGCAAATACCACCTTTCAAGCCAATTTCTCCGCACATGTTTATTTCTCCAAAAATACCTACAAAGACATAAAATACCAAAATAAGTAAAAAAATGGGTACTAACAATAAAGAAATTCGATATCAAAATGGACACATAAATACGTCTATCAAATACCCCAAACTTATAATTTGCTAGTCTCAAGCAAATCAAATCTACAAAATAAAATCCTAACTCATTGTCGCAGGCATCACGATTGCACTTAGCGTGTGCAACAATCCTTGAAACCCCTTGTTGGCCCTAGTGGCCAATTTATAGTCTCGGGAGGGTTTACCAGAGGTGTACCCACCAAACCTTTACTCTAAACCCTAGATACCTATGGAAAACCTTGGAACGACACTAAAGAATCTCCTTGGTTGGCATACTCTCATTGACTACAAGAGGCGATACCTTTATGCGAATCCAATTCATATATAAGTCACAGAGCTCTACTCAGATAGTCACATCCATATTCAGAATCACTTGGATAGATTAATAAGATGGATATAGAGAAAAAAAAAAGATATTTTTTGATATTGACTAAGGTGAACGGTGTGTCCTATATCTGTCTGAAGGTCACTGCCAGGATGAATCTATCCTTATGGACTGAGATACTGGTCTGAACTAATATCAATGCAACATGCATATACAAGTGAACCAGTGGTTGATAATCCTAATTCTTGATCAACTCAGCTGGCATATACAAGGGAACCAGCGATCGATTTTATTGAACAATAATAATAAACTTTTTGTTTAATAACTCAATCATTATATTTCATCCCAGCGGTGGGAATAATTCGATGCGCGTGCCCCACCAAATCACTTAGAGAAACATATGGTATTTTAAAAATAAATAAAATAAAAATAGAAAGAAAGTAATAAGGACTCAACGAGATATGGCGAAACTACCATGTTATTTCTAAAACCTGAGCTTTGTGCTTTTATGAATAGACTCTAAGTTGGGTTCCTAAACTCCTACAACTAAGATGCTTCCATTCACTTAGATTGGTTAGTGTTGTCCTTACTTGACATAAATTTCTAGGCTCTAGAGTTTAATAATGCAACTAAAAAGTTTCTCCTATACCCCCAAACTTAAATATAACATTGTCCTCAATGTTCTAAAAATAAAATTTAAAGCATGAACAATGAGAAACTGTTACCACTTGAAGAAAAAGAGTGATGGAAGGATATTATCGTGTTGCATGAGCATCGGCTACCTCCCAAGAAGTGCTAAGTTTAAAGTCTTCAGCCAGACTAATAAATGGTTAGTCACCTCATAGAATCATAAAGTAATAGCTGGAACAATTGTGGATCATCAAAACCAAATAGAACTATCACAAGTAAAAGGAATCTGCAAAATGCCAAGAAAATTAAGAATTAAATCTCACCCTTATCTAGTTTCATGTTTAAGTCAACTACATCTAGTTGTGGTTCAGGTTCTATAAACGGGTTCACATAAAATATTTTCATGGGTTGCATTTCCTCATAGGCAAGATCCAAGTTCTAGAATCTGGAAAAACTCAACTAAAAACTTAGAAGCACACAATAATAACCTGAATAATTACAGATCCTCTAAGTCAATCATATTTGACTCACAAAGTTGACCACGATGAAAGTGATGGTCATTCTTAAGCAATTGTGTCGATTATAATATCCTAAAGTACTTAGGCTTAGTCTCAAAACTTAATAGCTGACACATTTGAAACTTATAGGTTCCCACATGTGGAAGAAAAATATTTGGTGGGAAAACAAAGTCAATCTGGGTATCATAGCATGGGTCAACAACATCAACCATAGGATGGGTTCTAACAAGTGAACTTCTTTTTGGACACCATTAAGTTCGGTACAGCTAGTATGAAGGTAATCTTGTAAAATGGTAGAGGCACATATGTCTGTACGAGTCAAAGGTAATGCATATAGAGAATAATAATCACCTCCAAACTTAAAGTTTGGCTGTCTCTAGATAGACTAGCAACAATTTCCATAATTTATAGATCATAAGAATCCTGAAAATGGTCAATTGCTTCTTGTAGGTTATATTCAGGTGGTGCAACCTCACTAATATTTAAAAGCTCTACGAGTTCATCTTCTTCGTCTAAGACTATTATTTCTAAATTGATAGACACTAAAATAGTATTCTCAGAATAAACTCGTTCCTCTAAACCATTATTGGCTTCGTAATCGAAAGGAAATACTACATCGTTTAAAACAGGGGTATCTATAGTCAAATCCTCGTCTTTTTGAATAGGTGAATATTAAACTTATTAGGATTTGAACTATAAATAACATTATCATTATAAATCTCAATTGGAGTAAGAAATCCTTGATCAATATGCCTACATATTTCATAATCTTCATCAACACTATCCTCATCATAATTATCATTATAATAACTTAAAAATGGTTGAACCTCATCTAAACCAGTGTTACCAATTCTAACCTCGTCATCCTGATTATGGGAATCACTCCTCATTTTCAATGGTATTATTGGAAACACTGTATTGGAAATTAAGATTATTTCGAGCGATACTTTCGTTCGTCTCAGCTATCTGTTTGAGAGATTCTTCTAAAGAAAATTCACTCGTTGTTACAGTATTTTCATTCATAACTAAGTCACCCATATGTGACATCTCAGTTGTTTTATAAATTTCATTCACAAATAAGTCAAATATATGTGTTGACTCAGTTAACTGCTTAAGAGACTCTTTTAGATAAATAGAAAGGTTTTCTTGCTCGTATGACCGGTGAGCATGCGAATAGTAATTGGGCTCACCATGGTATGAGCCATAACCTTCAAAAGGTTGATTTTCCCAACTATCATTCATACTATGGTCAAATTTGTAATGCCTATTTTTCTCAGTCCGATATTCATTATATTGTCTATTATAATACCAGTTCAACATTTTTCTATGCACATGCAAATGCAGGGTCGACTAAAATGGGTAATCTCAGGTTACCTTTAGAAAAATATACCTACAATGATCAAATACTGATCAAAGGTACAAGGCTAAGGTTTGTGGTATTTCAGATGATAACCCCCAGAGGGTTCACCGTACCAAACCAAGTGTTTTCCTAAAGATCGGCATCTGACGATGCAATTGGTTTGTGCACGTGTGTGCGTTGTCATATTTTCAACACAAAAGAAAAACCACTGACAGAGAATTCATGGGTGGATATAGTCTTACCTCCCGTACCAGAGGGGCGACGAATCAGTTGTAGTCGACTCAGGCCACCGACTCTTATGTAAGTGTACGAACCCGTGGGGCCGAGACAGTACGTGACTGTCGTCCTTCCCAACAGCAGTTTATAATTATTTTTCACCCTTCTTTAGGGTTTAAAAATAATAAAGACCAAAATTCCCAAAAAAAATAAAGTCCAAGTGTACAAAAATAAAAAGAAAAATTACAACAAATACAACAACCGTAATACAATTTTCTAAAAAGTAAAAAGATAATAAAAAAAAAAAATCTTTTTCACTCCTTTAGGACTCCTCTTTTATTTCATTCTTTGGCTTCGCTTTCCTTTTATAGTGCTTTTTCATTCCTTGTAGCTTCACTCAAAATATGAAAAGAATCGAAAAATACCAAAGGTGTAAAAGAGAACAAAATAATCTAAAAAAATAAAATAAAAATAAATCTAAAACCTAAAACCTAAATACAAGTCCACGTCGGCGGCGCCAAAATTGATGCAGTTTTTACAGTGGTAATAAAAGTTCGTTCAAAGACCTGTAGATATTTGGTTTCAGAATATAATTTCTAACACTAAAATAGCAAATAAAGAAAAGGTTGTAACAATATTGAGAGATTATCCAGGCTCGGGATTCCACCATTAATCACAATCAATTGGTTCAAATAATGATTCATAAAATTTTTAACTCTTTTATAGGCTTTTATTCTTTGTCAAGGTGGATTTTATAAATTATTAGATGTAAATCATAAGCATAGCGCATCAAAAGTTCTTAGACTAAGCATACACTACCAAACAAAATCACAAATAATCAAAGGAAATCATAAATCAATTTAGGCAATGCAAAAAGTCATAAAGAGTCAATTATAATTACCAAACGATGGTGAAAAATGGCCTCCTCTGTCTTCCCAGTGTTAGAGTTTAGCTCATCATGTCAAAAACTCACTCAAAATATTTATTCATGGCTCAAAAGGTGTTTTTATCGAAGAAATGTATGAAAAAGAAGAAAACAGTTCAATTGCAACAGATATAAGTGTTGCACATTGACTACTAAAGAGGGAATTGTTAGAAAAGATTAGATCCAATCGCTAAAGACCTATTGAAAGTAAAACCAGAACTGTTCAAACAACGACAGTCTTCTGCGACTGTCTTAATGCGTCAATTGTTCTTCTTCTTCTTTTCTTCCATGAAAGTGCAGAACGACTCTGCAACCTTCTTATCTTTTTTGTGGCCTCTCTCGTACCTCTGTCTTCACCCTAAACTCCCGACATCACTCCCTCTACCGTTTTTAGGTATTCTCGACTCCTATTTATACGCAACAACCAACTATATTCGAGAATATCTTTTTTTTCACCTAAAGTTTCGGAGATTTTATTCTTTGCCCCCACACATCTTCTCCTTAAATCCATACTCTTCGGGATAAAATTTCCCTACTCAAACCCATCTCTGTGGGTACCCGCCCCTATTAGGTAGGGTTTTCCCCGCACAAACAGGGATGAGGTCGGATACGGGTAATCCCCGAAATTAGTTATGCGGGGATGAAGTGGGGATGGGATTTAAGGTTCCCAGCCCATACAACCACGTTATCTTTCATATATAGAGTTTTTAATTATATTAAAAATTATTTATCATAATTTATTTATTATTTCGTTCAATGTTCATTGAAATTTACGAACAATACGATATTTCTTTAACTCACTCATACAAATTATACTATAGATGATTGATCTTAGAATTTTAACTATATTTTATTTTAGTCCACTTATATAATCAATCTTATTGGATTATAACGAAGATTGAGAAGAAAAAAAACTTTGTACTTGATAGCTTTATTATCGACATGATTTATTTTTTTGCACTTTTAGCTTTACTTTGAATATGCTCGATCACACATGATGGATTGTGATAGAGTTATAAATATTTTTCGTCAACTATAGGTAACCCGTCCACTATGGGTATTTCCCATACCCGTCCCCGCCCCAGTTCTTATGCTAACGGGTAAGGGATATGTTTTGATTTTCTGGACGGGGTAGGGGATGAGATTCAAGGTCCCCGCCCATACTTGCCCCATTGTCGTCCCTACATACTTTATCCCAGGTATAAAATCAACCCAAGGAGAATATATTCCAAATTTTCACGTTCTTTCCTCAAATATAACAAGAAAATTCCGATAACCACTGCTTTGTTTTGTAAAGATGACGTAGAAATATTTTTTTCTTACGATCGAACATCCTATCACACCACAAACTTTTACCAAAATACTCAGCCATCAGACAAACTTTTACCTGAATTCCCAGTGTTGAACCATCATTTCAAACCACTACCAGCACCGTTTTTGTTCTCTGACCTAGTCTCATGTGATCAGAACTAATGAGAGATCATGATAGAATTTCAGTTGTTGATCTCCATCTTTGCTGTTTCATTTCCCAATCGAGACCTTCACCATCACACGCCTTATTCTTCGAATCCAAGTGGCATGTTAATCCTTTTACATCACAACCACCAAATCTCTAACCAAATCAACCGTAAATCCCGAAATCTTTGCTTTTCCTGATGTGATGAGACGAATATGGTATATTCTTTATTTTCGATGGATAAATCATATATCTTTCATGCTTTGTCGAAACAGGTATGCAGTATTCCAAATCCAATACATAAACCCCCAAAATCTCGTCAATAATTACCCCAGATGTCTTCGCTGTTTTGAAACTAACTTTCCCGCCTTATCGGGTTTTCAAAAGCTAGGAGATGGAGTGCCCCTATCCGTAGAGAGTGTCCCTTTAGTATTGGGGTGCAAATAGTAATTTTGGGTGTCCCTTAGTAAAAAACATGGGTGCTTTTATAAATTCTTCAGGCGCCTTTATAACTTCTTCTTGGGTGCACAGAACACAATTCTGGGGCGCCTTTAGTAATTCCATTGGGGTTGCAAATACCATCTTTCGAGCCAATTTCTCCGCACATGTTATTTCTCAAAACAACTACATAAAATACCAAAATACGTACAAAAATGGGTATTAACAACATAGAAAATCGAGATAAAAATCGACACATAAATGGGTCTATCAAATATCCCCAAACTTATAATTTTCTAGTCCCGAAAAAATCAAATCTACAAAATAAAATCCTAACTCACTGTCGCAGGCATCGCGATTGCACTTAGCGCGGGCAACAAGACTTTAAACCCCTAGGTGGCCCTAGTTCCGAGTTATAGTCTCGGGAGGGTTTACCGGAGGTGTACCCATAAAACCTTTACTCTAAACCCTGTTAGCTATATACGAAGAACCTTAGAATGACACTGAATAATCTCCTTGGTTCACATACTCTCATTGACTACAGGAGGCGATACCCTTTTGCGAATCCAATTCATATATACGTCACAGAGCGCTACTCAGATAATCGCGTCCATATTCGGAATCACATGGATAGATTAATAAGATGGATACAGAGAAAAAAAAATAGATGTTTTTCAATTTTGACTAAGGTGAACGGTGTTTCCTATATCTGTACGAAGGCCACTTGCAAGATGAACCTATCTTAATGGACTGAGATACTGGTCCGTACTAATATCAATGCAACTGGCATATACAAGGAAATCAGTGGTTGATAATCCTAATTCTAAATCAACTCAGCTGGCATGTACAAGGGAACTAACGGTCGATTTTATTGAACAATAATAATATTTTTTTAATAACTCTGTTAGAGCATTGCTCAGTCGAACTCACAAGTGTTGCTATCTCAAGCTTGTTTTCAAATTTAGTTGTCAAGACTATATATTGATTTCGATTCTACAATTAGTTAAGTCCCGGACTAGGATAGAAAATGTAGTTGAGAAACGAACCAGTCATCATTGCGTTCTACCTTTTGAATGCTAAGATCAACCGAAACTTTTGAGAACTTCATCGATAAAAGATAAGTGAAGACTGGACCACCTATTTTTTTAAGTTATATTCACTTTTCTATCCTTGAGACGTTGTCGCTGTAACTAGTTAGACTATCATGCATATACAAGAATTTCGAGTCAAGTTTATCTTGGTAATTAGTTCTCGAAATATAATGACTAAGCTTAATTAACATTTGTTCATACTTTATAAATTTTGGTTAAGGGTAATTTATTGTTCGCAATCAAAATCATGATTCAAGTTTTATCATTCGAAAATAGCCTGGAACAATGATATGTGGCATTGATGTTATTCGGGAATATTTCCAATCGATTTAGAGAAAAATATAGAACTACTATAGATTCGGATATAATACATTGTTATCAGTCTTACAAAGTGAGAAAACTATTATAAGTTTAAAGACGTATTACATGTACTCGTGCACGTAGCGGAGTAGCTATATGTCGACAAGAAGATTTTTTGGACATCCCTTATGCATGTCCTGTAAAAATCTGTTAACTCGTGAACCGGGTCGGTACCCGTATTCAAAACGAAAAGGAACTGTGATCACAGAACCGGTTTGGTATCCATACCGGTACACGTACCAGAAAAGTTCTGTGTTCAGGAACTCGATTTGTGTATCCATACCAGTACGCATACCAAAATAGTTATGTGGACTCCGAATCCGGTTATAGTCTAAAGGTAAATAGTTTTGTGAACCCCGGAACTTGGTTGTGATTAACATTAAAAACAATATAGACTTATTTGATCACATGATTGTGACTCAAGGTTAAAGTATCAAGTGTTTATGAAAATGAATACTAAGGTTATAAGTTCAAATTGGCTAGTTTCAGCTAACCACCTTGAACATAGTATTTATACACGGTTCGGTTACGGTTTCACCTAACCAGAGTGTATATCTTGTTTATGTAAATCAGATTCAAAGATTCGTTCAATAGTGGATATTGATTGCTTGGTTCCAAATCTACCTTAACTTAAACCTAAAGCAACCTATGCTTTGAATGTCTAGAAAATGGGAACTTCAAGCAACTAGGATTTTTGAATCTCAACACTACTTTCCTTGGTGTATCCTAGTTGCAACTATAGGTGTCCTCTTTCTAACCCTTTTAAGGTTTAGAGACTACAAAAACTTCATTGGGATTCGTGAAGCCAGGTCCAGTTATCTTTTCTTGATAACTCGAGTATCATGATCTTGATCGATTGTTGATTTTCTCACTTGATCAAGATAGATAGAAATCATCAAAGTTCTCTTCGTCTCAGACTTTGTTGAATCCACAATTTTTATACTTATGAGGTGAATAATAATCTAGGATGCACTTCGGGTAGCGTAAGTCCTAATTTTGAGGTTAGATAGACTTTGTCTTGGCCATCTATTTCCATCACCTTGATCAAATTTTTTGATCGTAAAGGAAATCACATATAGGCTTATCCGTGGGAGGAAGACTGGTCTTCAATTGAGTTAAAGCAACTCTTAGTTGGTCTGACGTCAGCTAAGTTAATCAATTGCGCGGATTCCTGTTGGGATTCAAGAGGCGTAAGGAGCGCGATTGTACCTTAATCAGTAGGAGACTTGGTTTTGGATCAACTACATTTCTGTCCCAAGTTAATTGGTAGTAGGCTAGTGTCTGTAGCGGCTTGACGTTCAATCTGGACTAGGTCCCGAGCTTTTTCTCCATTTGTGGTTTTCTCACTAACAAAACTTATGGTGTCTGTGTTATTTATTTTTTCGCATTATATTGTTTATCTTTATAATTGAAATATCATAGGTTGTGCGTTAATCAATCATAGTAGATACATCCGACCTTGTTTGTTGGATATGACTTGATTGATTCTTAGACATTGGTCTTTGGTACCGTCCAAGTAATCTCTTTGTAATTAAATTCACGAACTTGGTACTGTAAACGTTCTAAGAGAGAGAGAGAGAGAGAGAGAGGTAACTATAGATAGGTTAAATTGCGCTTGGAAGGCACTTTCAGGGGTATATTTATGCCCAATATCATGGCTTGGGATGGCTTGGATGGAGTTTGTATAAACTACCACGAAATTTTAATAATCCCCAAGCTGGGCAGTGTCTTCCAAATTAATACCGTGCGTATCCTTAAAAATCGTCGCATCATAGTCGCGTTAAACTGGGGCCATATAAATTTGGAAAGAGGTCATTCAGAAAAAAAAATAGCCTCTCTCCTATCTCTCGTTCCCGATGACGAGCCCTAGTTTTTTCAGACATCAATCAACTCTCGTTTTTTTTTTCTTTTTTCCTAATTCAGATTACTGCCATAACAAATCGTTGTTTGGTTAGATCAAGATTCAGAGATACATGTAAGTTTTTTTATTTTAGATTTCATTTCATAAATTTAACCCCTTTTATGTGTTCGTTAGAGGTTTCTGTTGATATCGGGTATTCTAGACATGATCTGAAGTTAGGTACATTCTTTTCTGTCTAGATTTATGGTCTCACTTCATAAAAAAAAATTGTGTTCTGTTTGGGTCTGATTAGAATTGACTGTTCTTCATTTTTTTTCTTCTTCTAACTGGGGTTCTGATTATAACTAGATTTTTAGTTAGAATTGACAGATTTTCTTATTAGATTCGTCAAATCATGTTTTGTTTCTGAATCGGGATGTTTTTTTCTGAATTGATTCACTTGTTGTTGTATCTAAGATAAATCCGTTAATACTAATTTCTGTTTTTGAGTAAATTTTCTGTTCCGACTCTTGCATCCAACACGCTCTCCCTTTATGATTCAATGAAACTTTAAGATTCATGCTTCAAGTTCCAAAATCCGGCAACCGGAACTAGTACACCGTATCGCCATTTTCGTTCACTTCTGGCACTGTTTCTACAGTCTTGTTCAAGCACTCTGTCATTCCCTGCAATTCCTAACATTCACCTAAACAGTTTCTTTTCAGCTCATTCAATCACTTAAGTGCAATACTCATTCATTCCATTTCCTCAAGCCATTCATTTGCAACAATACAAACTCAGCAAATTGATTCCTGCAACTTCTTTTGTAACCCAGTCCAGCCCCACCATTTGCAATCCTTCTCTGAATTTCAGTTTCAGAAGCAACTCAACCCACACACAATCAAATACAACAACCTCGGACTCCTCAGGCCAATAACACCAACTCAAAGCCATTTCAGTTGCGCACCAGGTCCATCTTCTCTGTAGTATCAGACCAGCAAGACCTCCACGTAACAGCATCACATCACCAGTTGAGCACAATCTCCATCTGTAACAGAGGCCAACTAACTCAACACCTGCAATCTTGTCACAAACAAGATCACCTGCATTCCAGCCAACAATGCCTCAGATACCACCTGAAGTGACTGTCATAAGACATCACCTCCTGCAACAACATCTGCCCACCTGCTTCAACACATACACACTGCATTTCTTTCCATGACTATAATACCAGCAACACTGACTCCTACAATACTCAGATGCAGGAATCACCAGCTCTAATTCAAGCAATTGATTCAACTCCAACTGCTGCTCATCTACTTGCTAATGCATCTGCAACTGAGTTTCCTTGGCAGCAACCACCAGCAACATCTCAGCTATATTCATACCAATCATTCCTCCAATCTCTGTAGCTTCTTAAACCTCTTAAGACCACCACAACAAAACCAATTCTTTCACCTGAGTTCAAACACCAACAACAAGAATATCACCTTATGTTTCAGTAATTACAACACTACCATCTCTTCCATAAATCCACCACTGTAGCTTCCACAACAACATAAATTACATGTCTTTCACAACCAATGCCACAATGAAACCACAACAAAAACCCCTTCTTGTTCTTCATTCAACAACACCATCACTCTTCCAAGCAATCAACCATAGGCTTAGTCGACCTCCTCTATCTAGATGCACTCAACACCAATTCAACATGCTCGGGAATATCTGGATCAACTTCAGCATCAGCACTATCTTTATCAAATGCTCAAACCCAACTTCACATAAACTGCCAATATGATACCATTCTCTAGACAACAGATTTCAAAATACCAGTTTTTATTACTTCTATAACTAGACAACCAGCAACTCTCTGGCTCAATATAAATAGATACACCTGAAAACAAGATGACATCAAGGAGTTGAGATTTTTTATAACAAACCTATGATGTATACACAAGAGGCTGGTTTCCATGAACTAGTAAAATTATCCCGTCTCTTAAAAATATACCACCAATTCTTAGAACCTTGTTACAACCTTGTGCGACATAAAAACTACAAGCCGAGTAGAATCATATCGGATCTTAAAAATATACCACCAATTCTTGGAAGCTTGTATGAACCCTGTGCGACGCAACAACGACAAGCCGAAGAAAATTGCGACAAAACGAAGAAAAGTGCGACGCAATAGCTACCATGCCTGAATCACTTACTCGTGTCTGAATCAGATCTTCTTCATCAATCTTTCCTTGCTTGTTCTTTAACTTGAAAATCATTCCAACCTTCCTGTTATCCTAATTACTTCCATCAACCTTCATTGTTAATTCCGATACCATAACTAAATTAACTCGATCAGAAATTTGAAGAACAAGGAATGTTTAATTCAACTAAGATTAACGAGAAGTGACAAAACCCTAAATATGTTCAATCAAAATGAAACAAATCCTAAAGCTATAATTGAAACAGAACAAATTGAATTCGACCAAGGAACCATAAACATAAAAATTAAGCTTCAAAAGTAAAGAAATCCTAAAACCATTTCATCACATCCAATACTAATGATGTTGAGAAAAAAATCCAATCAAAGTTTCCATCATCAGATCGAGTAGAAGGATGGAGTATTGGGGTAGTAAGAAGAACTGTCACCTAAAGAGAAACATGAGCGACATTTCAAACCGGATACGGAAATCATTATAGCTTTTGTTGGGGTTTTATTGGACTTTATCCAAGTCAGATGACCCGCAGTGGTATTACATTAAGTTGTGCTATTTTTTGTTTCCACAACTTCTATCGTGGTACCAAACGACATTGGCTCACTCTAGATATTATTCCTTGATTGAGTTGAATTCTCACAATATAAATCTAGATATTATTCCTTGATTGAGTTGAACTCTCGAAATCGTGTTGAGTTTGCCCATACAGATTGCCTAAGAAAAAGTTGGTGGTGTATTCTGGTACCCCCGCATTTTCAAACTCAATCGCTCTATTTCATCGCAGCGGTGGTAACAATTTGATGCGTGTGTGTTAGAGAACTGCTCGGTCGAACTCGCAAGCGTTGCTATCTCAAGCTTGTTTGTCAAGTTTAGTTGATCAAAACTATATACTTGATTTCTAGTATACTTATAGTTATGTCTTGGATTAGGATAGAAGTGTGTAGTTGAATTTAGACTTCATGGCGTTCACCAATTGAAGAAGAAGGTCCACTGAAAAGCTTGGAGGAACTTTATCAGCAAAAGGTATGTGGAGACTAAAACTTATCTATCACTCAGAAGTCTATTCTATTTTATCTTCTAATGAGACTAAGTCGTATATCTATATAGACTCTTACATTATACACATTTGATATTTCGAGCTGAGTTTATCTCATATATCTATTTCTCGAAATACGTGTTTGAAGCTTTTAGCTTTAGCAAAGTTCATCGTTTTCTTGACGAGTTTAGTTGGAGACAATTTATTTGTTGGAAATTAAATATTAAGTCAAATCTGATCATGTGAAAATTACCTTGAACATCTTATATGATTTGTGTGAGACAATCATTTGATGTCAACTTGGGAAGTTTCACATTGATCGATTAATCACTTGAAAATTACTTGAAGCTAGTGGTATGTGTAAGATTACCATTGTTATCTTCCGAGGATGTTTCAATGATTAAATGAGATCTTTAGAACGACTACCACGTCTGGATATAATACAGGTTGTATACTTTGTATATTAACTGTGTAAGTCTAGTTCAGGTCCGGAACTATTGTTTACGAACTGGTTTACCTGTAAAGGTCCAGAACTATTGTTCGCCTGTTTGAGAACGGCTAGACAAGGCCAAGTCCGGAACTGTTGTTCGCGTACCTTGTATGCGAATGGTTGGACAAAACCAAACTCCGAAAATCTTGTTCGCGTACTCAGTTTGCGAACATAGTGGTCAAGTTCTAAAATCGACCAGTATGGATACTCATGAACTTAGTTTCGTTTGGGAACTAAAGTCCCTAGAACTTTAATGTATTAAGGTATGTGAACTAGTTTTACAAACCGTGGCATTATGTTCATGAATTAGTTCTTGTATAAGTACTTTGTACAATTACAAACTAAACCTAGTTTGTTTCAAATGGTTCATATACATATTTCTATAAGATGATGAACATTTGAACAACTCTCTTGATACACATTTAGATTCGTTTGATTATATCATGATTGATTGATCATCATATTTGATCTAGAAGTGTTAGATGAATATGGCTAAGTTATAAGTGTTGATATGGATAACTTCGGTTAACTATTATTGAGCCAACAAGGTATACACGTTTGGGTACGGTTCATCCATATCTAAATATAGTTATATTTCATTTGTGTATATCAAGGTACTACCATCTTACGGTGGAGACTGATTGCTTAGTTTCTAAGCATACTTAGCTTGAATCTTAAATCAGGAGTTCATCTAACGGTGAATATCAATTTCTTTGTTACTAAGCTATCTTAGCTTTGATTGTAAGCAACCCTGATTTGAAAGACTACATAAGAGAGAACGCTAGCATCTGGGAAACCTAATCCAGACACTTTCGTGTGTCCTAGTTGCAAACTAGAGTCGATTCTCCTTTAACCTAGGGTTTTCCAAAACCATTATTAGGTTAGAGACTTGAAGACTCCATTTGGGATTTGTGAAGCCAGATCCAACTATTTTCTCTGTAGTTGCGTATTCTGATCTTACTTGTTCTATTGTATTGAATTTTATCTTCTCTCAGATTTACTCGAGATTTATCTCTGATAGGTAAGATATAAAAATTAATCACAACAATTCTTTGTCTCAGACTCTTGTGATTCCACAATAACTCTTTTTGTTAATCAGTTGGGTTATTGTGAGGTGACTGATATTTCTAGGATGCTCTTCGGAAGTATAAATCAGGGGTATTAGTTGAGTTTCCTGTTCACCTTGATTTATCTAAATATAGAAACACCAACCAAAATATACTTATCTGTGGGAGACAGATTTGTTTACGAGTCTTCGACTTTGGGTCATATCAACTCTTAGTTGTGGGTAAGATCAGCTAAGACAATCACGTGCAGAATCCTGCTGGGATTCAAGAATCGTAAAGAACGCGAGTGTACCTTAATTCGTGTGGTACTTGGTAAGGGCTCAACTACATTCCATTCCGAAGTTAACTTGTAGTAGGCTAGAGTCTGTAGCGGCTTAATACAGTGTGGTGTTAAAGATGAACCTTAGGTGGAACAACTTTGGATTCCCGAGATTATTATAGCAAAAGAATATTAAAATTTTGCAATTCTTCATGATGCACCAATTCCTCACTATGTCGATATTAAAACCGTTAACACCAGAAAAATCATTGGTGTACCAACAAAGGTAATTTTACCTGGCATTTTTAGAGGCGACCCCGAAAGAATTAGGGGCGATACAAAAAGACAAAAATGTCACCCAAACGTAAAATGTATCCATCCCTTATCTCCCGTTTTTTTATTGGCCAAACTACCTTTTACAATCGGTAGATAACTTCACAATCGCGAAGTTAATCCACAATCGGGAGTCAATTTAGTTTATATAACTTCCGAACATAATGTATCCCCAAAATAAAATCCTCTATCTTTTGAATTTTGATTATCCTATAATCGGTAGTAAAAAAATTTATCTTGACTCTCGGTTAAAGTAGACCTTTGGCTAAAATGCTACCATAATCGGTAGTGAATTTAGTTTATTTAACTCCCGAATATAGAGTAGCCTCAAAATAAGATTTTGTAAAATTTTTCTATTTTTCGAATTTTGGTTGAGCCTATTATCGATAGTAAATGAAGTTATCCTGACTTCCGATTATACAGTAAATCTCTTTACCGAAATCCTACCATAATCGGTAGTCAAGATAGTTCATATAACTACTGAATATAGAGTATCCCCAAAATAAGATTTTGCAAAATTCTCAATTTTGAATTTTGGTTGAGCCTATAATCGGTAGTAAATGAAGTTATCTTGACTTCCGATTATACAATAGATCTCTTTACCGAAATCCCACCATAATCGGCAGTCAAGATAGTTCATATAACTATCGAATATAGAGTTTCCCCAAAATGTGATTTTGCAAAAATCCTCAATTTTTTGAATTTTGGTTGAGCCTATAATCGGTAGTAGATGAAGTTATCCTAACTTCGGATTATACAATGACTCTCTTTGTAAATATCCTACCATAATCGGTAGTCAAGGTAGTTCATATAACTACTGAATATAGAGTTGCCCCAAAATGTGATTTTGCCAAAACCATCTATTTTTTGAATTTTGGTTGAGCCTATAATCGGTAATAAATGAGGTAAAATCCTGACTTCCGATTGTACAATGGCTCTCTTTGCAAATATTCAACCATATTCGGTAGTCAAAATAGTTTATATCACTACCAAATACAGAGTAGCCCCAAAATGATATTTTACAAAAATCTCTTTTTTTTTGAATTTTGATTGAGCATATAATCGGTAGTAAATGAATTTAACTTCTGATTAATAGTAGCCCCAAATACGCATTTAGCACAAATTTATATCAATCGGCAGTATCTTTGTGTTACTTAACTACCAATTTAATACTAACAATCGGACACAAAATAACTTCCGATTACGGAAGGGCATTAAAGTATTCTTCTATCTTTTGGACATCCCTTAACCTCGGCTATGGGTTGGGAATAAAAAGGTCGCCCCTATTTCTTTCGAGGTCGCCTCTAAAAATACCAGGTAATTTACTGTCTACGTTATCCACAAGGACGCGAAAAAACCTTTGGTTGGTTGGCTAAAGAGAAAAATAGCAAAACTCTACAAAAATCAAATATTTGGCTAAATTCGGAAACCGATTAACATCACAAATATGAGACATTTTAAATACGTACCTATTTGAATACATCTTTTTATATTGCGTAATTGTTTATGCCATCCTTAACATATACAAAAACGCGATAATCATCTGATTTATCCTTAAACAGGTCCTAATAAAATAGGAAATCAAGTTATACATACATGCAAAGAGTACTATATAACTATTTAAAAATGAAACTCTCGCGTGTCAGTTGTTTACTAGATTTGATTTATGCAACATCTACTTGATTGGAACTTCTGAAAAGGTCATCAAATACATAAATACTTAAAGCAGGAGTTCGAAATAAAATTCTCGGTAAGACAAGGTCTCGATCTGTTGGTTAGGCATTGTAGCTGGAAGTCCATTAATTTCATCAAACTTAAAGGTTTACACATGTTAAATGGACAAGCTATAACACAATTACAGTCACTCGATCTGTTACTTTTAATATTGATCGGTTTACATCTCAATAAATGAGATGTATCACTCTGTGGTTTATATTACACAAAAAATGTGTAAATGGTACAGTAGCCGAAAGATGCTATAATACATGATATTGGATTTGTAGCAAACATGTAAACCTGGTTTTACCCAGCACCAATATCGAGACATTGGTCTGAAGAAAAGTTCTTCATCTTCGTGGTACCATAAAACACGAACTTTTACATAAAAGGTTGCATAATGTCTCCCACGGGGACCAACTAGACTGTTTAAGTTTTAATTTTTGGTAAGTTTGTTAAAGAAGCTAAACATTTCCCTAGCTAGTAGTCTGGTAGTAGGGATACTTTTTTATCCTTCGATCGAAAATGATTCTCCAGACAAAGCTAGTGGAGAATAATAATACTAGAACAACCAGATGATCATTAAGAAATTGCACAGGGTAAAATTGGACCAAGTTTCTCAAGTAAAGGAAGTCGTCGAAGACACTAAAAATGGTTTGTTGTCTCTATACAGTATTATTAGGCACAATGATCAACTGAGAAGTCTACTCATCAGGGGGAGTAAAGCCACCGAAGACTATGGATATTGGGAATGTTGGACATTGCGTTGTGTACTATTTTTCCTAGTCAAGGTTTTATCCCATTGGGTTTTTCTTGTCAAGGTTTTAATGAGGCATGCAAGTCCAACACTATCCGCAATTCGAAATGTTGTACTCTTTTTTCTTCGTCCTGTTTTTTTTCCTCTGGATTTTTCCCGAGTAAGGTTTTAACGAGGCAATATCTGCGGGTCCATGCCTATTCTAGGAACTCATATTTTTTACGTTCAGGTTTTGTCCTTCTGGGATTTCCTGACGAGGTTTTTTATGAGATGACAATCATAGAACGGTGATCACCATCCAAAGAGATGTATATCCATAAAGGTTCTTGAGAAGAGATATCGGATAATGACATTTATATTTTTGGTTCGGGTTTTTACCGTACCCGATTTTTCTCGACAACATCTTATCGATATAACATACTGTTTGAGGGTGAAAACAGTTTCTGCTGATTTTGGTAATTTCGTGTGTGTGGGTGAGAAACGAGTCTAAACCCTAAACAATGTACTGCAAGGGAGTACTTTGATTCTAGAGATCAATATGTACAAATCCGGCCTAAACCAAGAAATGGCCGTTCCAGACTTGCTTCGGTCACAAAGTGAAGGAGAAAGGTTGGTCTTAGGGAGGGAAGCGAAGAGAGTTTTGAGACAAGAATAGTTAATTCTGGAAGAGTAGTTGTTTGACGACTCGTATCAGAAAGTGAAACGCTAGCATATTGGAAAGCTAACAAGTGATTTATGAGTGTTGTATTCTCCTGACCAAAACTTGTTGTTTGGTGGAAATATGTGAGACCTATTTATACAAGTCGCAACAAAACGTACACTGGACTCGTAAGAAGTGGAAATGGTTGAGTAATAAAAGAGAATGGTAACGGGTAACGCCTGGAATTGATGTTTCCATAATGAAGGATACGTTTCGCCATTATTTCCTGTCATTACTAACCTCCTTACTCTTATGACACTTTCTTATAACGGGCGTATTTCACGCCGCATGCTGTAAACCTCCAGACCAATACCCCAATGAGCATCCCCCGGTTTGTGACATGTTTTGATGTCTCAAGTGTTTTCGTGAAAAACGTGCAGCATGTTGCTATTGTTTGGCAAGTTAAAATTAAGAGGCTTGCCGGTTCGGTAGAGACCTTCGACGGCCGAGATTTTGCATCTTGAGAAGAAGGGTAGCCGTTGATTATGGCGACCTTCCATTGGTAGCCAGTGGCGTGGCCACAGTGCTGGCATGGCTTGCGCATGCTCTTGGCGTGGCAAATTAGGGTGTCGTGACCAAAGAATTGGCATAGCTAACTATGTGTCGTGGCCAAAGAGTTGGCAGCGTAGCCAAAAGGTTACGACAAGTCGTGTGGTTTGGTGGCAAGCTTGTACGACTGAGATTTGTATCTTAGAAGGAAGGATGGTCGTTGATTGTTGCAACCTTCCGTTTGGCATCCAGCGGCATGGAGGCATAGCCGGCATGGCTCGTGCATGCTCTTGGCGCGGCTAGATTAGGGTTTGGAAAAAACCGTGGAATTTTGGCATTGCGGCCAAGAGGTTGCCACGACTCGTTTGGTTTCGTGGAAAGTTTGTACGGATGAGATTTGCATCTCAGAAGGAAGGATAGCCATTGATTTTTGCTATCTTCCGTTTGGCAGCCAGTGGCATGGAGGCATGGCCGGCTCGTGCATGCCTTTGGCACGACCAAATTCGGGTTTGATGACGTGAACAAAGAGTTGGAAACGTAGCCAAAAGGTTGCCACAAATTGTTTGGTTTGGTGGCAAGCTTGTATGGCTGAGATTTGTATCTCAGAAGGAAGGGTAGCCGTCGATTGTTGTAACCCTTTGTTTGGCAGACAGCGGCATGGAGGCATGGCTGGAATGGCTTTGGCATGTTTTAGGAGCGATCAAATTAGGGTTTTGGCATAAACCATGGAATTGGTCCAGAAGTTACCACGCGTTTGGTGGCGAACTTGTACGGCTGAGATTTGCATCTCAGAAGGAAGGGTAGCCGTCGATTGTTGCAATCCTCCGTTTGGTAGCCAGCGGCATGGAGGCATGGCCGGTGTGTCTTTGGCATGTTTTAGGCGCGGCCAAATTAGGGTTTAGCATAAACCGTGGAATTTGGCATTGGGCCATAAGTTGCCACGCGTTTGGTGGCGAACTTGTACGGCTGAGATTTGAATCTCGGAAGGAGGGGTAGCCGTCGATTGTTGCAACCCTCCGTTTGGCATGATGGCCGGCATGGCATGCCTTTGGCACGGTGGTGCGGATGGCATGGTTGGCATGCCGTTGGCGCAGGGGTGTGGCTGGCGTGCCGTTGGGACGGTGGTGCGGCGGGCATGGCTGGCATGCCTTTGGCGCGGAGGTGTGGCTGGTGTGGTTGGCATGCCGTTGGAACGGTGGTGCGACTGGCATGGTTGGCATGCCATTGGCACACTTGGCTATCATGCGCGACTGGCATGTACGGAGACAATGTCGGTCGATTCTGAGGGTTCTGCCGTGTAACATAACATATATATATATATAAAAAGGTACCTTGTAAATTTCTCACAGACGTATTGAAAGGCTCAATAAATGCGCTAGTGGAGACATCAGTACTCAAGCTCCGTTTCCTTACAGAGTGACTTCACGTCAGATTAAGATTTTACGATTTTAACCCTAAGCTAAAACCACCATCAACATTAAGTCCCCTGCTTAGCTCGGAACAGGAGCATTGTTGCGAGGTAAGCATGAGATGGTGACATACAAGGACAAAATCGAAACGGAAAGTCATGAAGAGATGGTCAGGAAGATCCGACTAACCTTTTTTTTTGGAGGAATGGAGAATCTGTGGCTCTTGAATTGGTGTCTCTGCGCAAACTTGGCTTGGATACGGGATGTGGGCGTCAGTGCTACACCTTTAGCTGCTGGTGGAAAGAGGCGGCATTATATTTTGTCCCGTGGAGTGGTGCTATGGCTAGCTATGGACAGGTGGATGGCGTTGTTGTCTAGGACACGGACTGTTGGCATCAGCTTGGCTTGGTCGCGCGCCATCTCGGCTTGACTTGGGGACGCTGAGTCATTGGCGTTGGATCGGCTTGGAATGGAACCGTTGGCATTGGACTGGCTCGGAATGGAGACGCTGGCATTGGACTGGCTTGGAATGGAGCCGTTGGTGTTGTAATGGCTTGGAATGGCACCGCTAGCATAGACTTGGCGCGGGAGTTGGCTTGGGATTGGCACGTCGTGAGTATCGGCTTGGCGTGGACGTGGGAGTTGGCATGGACGCTGGCTTGGTGTGGCGTGGGGGATGGCTTGGCGTGCGTGTGTACTTGGCACTGCTCAGCTTGGACGCGGACTGTTGGTAACATGCGACTTGCCATTGCGGGCCCGGTTGCCTCTTTCCATGCATGACTCAAATAGGGAAATCCTTTCCTTATTTAAATTCCAAAAGTGTCATGCCTATAAAAGAGGGTTAGCTCTCCTTTTTATCTCGTATTTTTGTTCTCATGTCCTGGTGTTAGCAGTAGAGCGATATCAATAAAGTGGACGAGCATATTCCAGGTATGTATTCCAGCATTTCTCTTTTATCTTGTTCTTCTTGTGTTGATGCAAACCCTAGTCGTAGATACATTTTCCAAAAATTTGTAGAAATATTGTTCCTCTGTATTTGTGTAAACCCTAGCCATAGGTATGTCTTCCGTAAATTTGTAGAAAGACTTCACCATAAACAATTCCTCTTTGATTATCACAACATTGGTCACCTCATTCATAGCGTTGGAAGCAATTGTTGCGTAAAGTAGGCATGCACGGGTAGGTGACTTATTGGTCGAGAGCGTATTTCCCGATGCAATGCGCGGTTTCGTCAAGGGGTGTGTCTCTTGGCAGCGTAGAACTTTGTCTTGCGAGAGTATCAGTCCCCACTTATATGGCCATGCGTGTTATGACTTGCGGCTGAAAATAGAATGGCTTACAACAGGAATGAATTCTTCATTGCTGATAAAGTAATCTTCATGCACCCTCCTTCCGGTAGTAACTTTCTTCATACCCCTTTCTTTTGTGGTAGTTATTTTGAAAGTGAAAGCAGCTTAAGAAGGTTTTGTTAAGATGTCACCTGAGAAAAAACTTGTCGCGGCCTCGAAAAACGTTGGCAGCTCCAAGACAAACACAGATGATGAATTCTTTACAACATACGCCACAACTAGAAGAAATCATCCCAGGTTTGTGCCCGTCCTTCTGACCGGTTCAGATAGTGAAGGAGACGCCCGGTCGATTTAACCAGGTTGTGTAATACGGTTTTTCCTCCAAAAGAAAGAGTATCCTGCTTCTTCCATTGACTTCAGAATTTTTCAGAGTCTGTTGCACTCTTTTGACAAATGGATTCAATTCATGATAAGTCAGGACTGCGTAAGATCCAATTTGACCAAGGCGCAAATCATTGGTGCCGTCACAGCTTCTGCGGTACTTCAAATCAGGAAGGACATCCTAAGCTTAGTTGCTTTTATCTCCCGATGGTGTACAGATACTCACACGGCTATATGCAGGTGGGGTGAAATGACTATATTTTTAGAGAGTGTGGTCGTCTTGCTGAACCTTCCCATAACAGGGAATCTTGATATCACCTTGTCTGAATATGAAGAACAAATGAGCGCCGCTATCGTTGCGAAGTCGAAAGGCTTTGTCCGAAAGGAAAACGAGACGAGGTGTTTCTACAGCTGGTGGGTGACTCAATGGTTTCCAGATGAGTCGGAGCCGGATCATAAGAATAGTACGCTTCATGTCGCGGCGTTCTTGGTTTTTTGGTTATCCAGGGATATTTTTGACGACGGCTCGGGTAAGAAAGAGATAAGGCAGGGGCTCATTAAGTTTTCCATCAGATTAGCGCAAGGTGTTGTTCTCCCTATTGGCGGCTTGTTTCTCGGTTCTCTTTACACACATTTGGATCATCTGGTTGCGGACATGCGTGCTTCAAATGGTTACATGAAAGTGGACTCGTACGTCTATGTCTCTTTCCTCCAGGCGTGGTTGTGGGAGCATTTTGAGAAGTACGCTCCTAAACCGCTGGCTTCACTTCCCGAGTCTTGGGGTGGTTATGGGATACTTCGCTGGATGAACAGGCGTCCAAAATCCGGCTCGATCCTGGTTGAATTCCTCGACAACTCCTACATAATCAAATTTCGTCCATGGTCCCCGGTGCATGCCTCCATAGTTCAAATGGACACTTTTTCCTCTGTTCCGAACACATCTTTGCTTTCTGAAAAGAATACAGGCGTTGGGGAGGTTGTGTTCATGCGAAGTTGCACGCCTGGTTATGTACCGTATTTCTTTCGAGGATCTTACCAGGCAGTTTCTTACAACATTGACAGGGCGGCTCGGCATATGGGATTTGACTAAGGGGTCCCTCTCTCTCGTCATTCGGTTGTTCCAGAAAATTTTTTGCCAGCTGCTCTTGATGTTAGTTCTCTTGTGCCAGGTATAAGTCTTCCCTTCTTGCTCTCAGAACGAAATACGACAACAACTTCCAAATATAACATATTCTGGCAGGACGAGTTCCTTGTTATTCATGGATTCGTGAATGACGTAGTGAAGAATACCTGTGGTAAGCCTTCTGCTGCAACTTTAGCAAAACATCCATTGTTAAGGGATCCCTCCTCGCCCAAACAGAAATCTCTTAATGCGGACACAGACAATCCCCAAGAGAAGGAGCGAAGGTCGAAAATTCGTGCAGGTGGCTTTCAGTCGGATCCGACGGCTCTTGTGACCTTCAGATCTTCCAACGTTCGAGTATGTATTCTTTTTCTTGCCCACTCAGTCAGATTTCATAATTCTTTCGTTATTGAAAATCTTTCCTTATTCCTTAATCAGGGTGTGAACGCCTTTGCCCAGCTTGCACATAGTCAGAAAACGGCGGCTCTCGCAACAGAGGGTGGCAATGCCGAGCCTCAGAGAACGGCGGCTCTCGCGGCAGAGGGTGGCAATGTTGAGCCTTCTTGAGCTGAAGAAGAGACCGAAGGAGGAAAGCTCAGAATCTAGTGATGCAGAAAATAGCTCTTCCAATAGCAGCGCTGAGTCTCCTTCTAGTCAGTCTGAAAGTGAATCAGTGAGTCTTCCACGTATTTTTCTTCTTCCCTTCTCTCTCTCTTTTTTTTTTTTTTTTTTTTTGGAAAACGTCTAAACCGTGATATCACAGGGAGAATCCGCTCCTGAAGATGGCCCCGATGTGGAAACCCGTGGAGATACAACCTTGTCTCTAACAGTGGCAGCTGCGCCTGGAGACTCGGAAATGGAGGTCGATCAAGATGAAGATGTTATTGCGGCTCAAGTAGCGGAGAGTGCACCAGTGACTGCTGGCGCAATTGTAGTTAGGAATCCCTTGCTAGTTTCCGGTTCAGTTGCGGGCGCCACTTTCACTCATCCATACTTAGTTCCTTATCCAGATCATGTGCTGATCGCTGACTTCGGCGTGCCAGCCAAATACGAGACGCTATATACCAAGATATGGGAAAGGTATAGACACATCGCCACAACCAAAAAGGTCACTAGTCGGTTTGTGCTGGTCAAGCGTGTGGAGGAAGATTTATCTTCGATTGACGGCATGTGCAAAGTGACTGGCCATACCGTTTCTGAGGACGTGGTCTCAAGATGGAAGTTCCATCGTGATATGTGCGTAGACCATGGGTTCAACGTTCTCTGGTTTGTTGAAGGTTTCTCTGAGATCGAAAAGTTGCATACCACGGTGGTTGAAGTCTCTTCTGTGGATGAGGTCGCACAGCAGGAGGTGGAGATCAAAAGGTTGTCCAGGGAGCTGAAGCTGAAATGGGCGGCTCTCGAAAGCACGAAGGAGGCTTTCTCCAAGAAGAGCAAGCCATTACTAGATGGTTTTCCTTGAATGTACTCCTGTCTTCTGAATTTCTTTATTTAGGTTTTTTTTTTTGAAAGGCAAACAGAGCGCCTGGTTCATGGTTTGATTTGAATTAATAGATAATCGTCCCCTATGAGGGTTTTGGATTATTCTTTTGGAATGAATTGTTTTCAGAATAATGTTGTTTTTGGTTATGACTATAAGTAACATAAATACTCCAGGAGAGCCATGGAATTGTGAATGTTATATTGTCAGTAGAGGGCATGGGATGAAACACAACATGGCTATCGATTTTATCATCCCTGTGAAAACTTGAAGCAGTAAACCATGTATTTTTCCTAATAAGACTTACTCGGTTTTTGGATCTCCTAACAAAACTGGATCTTCCGGGTGCGAGTCCAAGTTTTGTGGGAAGCGCGGCCGTGATCGCGAGAAGTCCCCAGTCATTCTTTGTCGTGGGATAGCTGATAACTGAGCCGTTGATTCCCGAGTGTACTTTTGCTTCTACCATATTGATATTTGTGTTTGAAAGACGAAATCAGGAATTGGAAATTGATATTGTAAACGAGAGATTAATCTCCCACTGTGGTCGCCAATTGCTTGAGGGTGAAAACAGTTTCTGCTGATTTTGGTAATTTCGTGTGTGTGGGTGAGAAACGAGTCTAAACCCTAAACAATGTACTGCAAGGGAGTACTTTGATTCGAGAGATCAATCTGTACAAATCCTTCCTAAACCAAGAAATGGTCGTTCCAGACTTGCTTCGGTCACAAAGTGAAGGAGAAGCGTTGGTGTAAGGGAGGGA
The DNA here is from genome assembly GCF_003573695.1 of Papaver somniferum. NCBI lineage: Eukaryota > Viridiplantae > Streptophyta > Magnoliopsida > Ranunculales > Papaveraceae > Papaver > Papaver somniferum. The sequence goes on from NC_039361.1 coordinate 66,359,171, forward strand.
AGCGAAGAGAGTGTTGAGACCAGAATAGTTGATTTTGGAAGAGTAGTTGTTTGACGACTCATATCAGAAAGTGAAATGCTAGCAGATTGGAAAGCTAACAAGTGATTTAATGAGTGTTGTATTCTCCTGACCAAAACTTGTTGTGTGGTGGAAATAGGTGAGATCTATTTATACAAGTCGCAACAAAACGTACACTGGCCTCGTAAGAAGTGGAAACGGTTGAGTAATGGAAGAGAATGGTAACGGGTAACGCCTGGAATTGATGTTTCCATAATGAAGGATACGTTTCACCATTATTTCCTGTCATTAATAACCGTCTTACTCTTATGACACTTTCTTGTAACGGGCGTATTGCACGCCGCACGCTGTAAACCGCCAGACCAATAACTTGATGAGCATCCCCCAGTTTGTGACATGTTTTGATATCTCAAGTGTTTTCGTGGAAAACGTGTATCATGTTGCTATTGTTTGGCAAGTTAAAATTGAAAGGCTTGTCGGTTCCGTGGCGACCTTCGACGGCCGAGATTTTGCATCTTGAGAGGAAGGGTAGCCGTTGATTATGGCGACCTTCCGTTGGTAGCCAGTGGCGTGGCCACAGTGCTGGCATGGCTTGCGCATGATCTTGGAGTGGCCAATTAGGGTGTCGTGACCAAAGAATTGGCATAGTTAAGTGTGTGTCGTGGACAAAGAGTCGGAAGCGTAGCCAAAAGGTTGCCACAAGCCGTGTGGTTTGGTGGCAAGCTTGTATGGCTGAGATTTGCATCTTAGAAGGAAGGATAGTCGTTGGTTGTTGCAACCTTCCGTTTGGCAGCCAGCGGCATGGAGGCATGGCCGACATGGCTCGTGCATGCTCTTGGCGCGGCCAGATTAGGATTTGGCACAAACCGTGGAATTTTGGCATTGCGGCCAAGAGGTTGCCACGACTCGTTTGGTTTGGTGGAAAGTTTCTACGGCTGAGATTTGCATCTCAAAAGGAAGGATAACCATTGATTGTTGCTATCTTCCGTTTGGCATCCAGTGGCATGACAGCATGGCCGGCTCGTGCATGCCTTTGGCACAGACAAATTAGGGTTTGGTGTCATGACCAAAGAGTTGGAAGCGTATCCAAAAGGTTGCCACAAATTGTTTGGTTTGGTAGCAAGCTTGTATGGCTGAGATTAGCATCTCAGAAGGAAGGGTAGGCATCGATTGTTGCAACCCTTCGTTTGGAAGCCAGCGGCATGGAGGCATGGCCGTCATGGCTTTGGCATGTTTTAGGCGCGGCCAAATTAGGGTTTCGGCATAAACCATGGAATTGGGCCAGAAGTTGCCACGTGTCTGGTGGAGAACTTGTACGGATGATATTTGCATCTCAGAAGGAAGGGTAGCCGTCGATTGTTGCAACTCTTCGTTTGGCGGCCAGCGACATGGAGGCATGGCTGGCGTGGCTTTGGCATATTTTAGGCGCGGCCAAATTATGGTTTGACATAAACCGTGGAATTTGGCATTGGGCCAGATGTTGCCACGCGTTTGCTGGCGAACCTGTACGACTAAGATTTTCATCTCAGAAGGAGGGGTAGTCGTCGATTGTTGCAACCCTCCGTTTGGCAGCCAGCGACATGGAGGCATGGCATGCCTTTGGCACGGTGGTGCGGCTGGCATGGTTGGCATGCCGTTTGCGCAGGGGTACGGCTGGCATGGCTAGCATTCCGTTGGCACGATGGTGCGGCTGGCATGGTTGGCATGCCTTTGGCGCGGGGTGTGGTTGGCATGACGTTGGCACAGTGGTGCGGATGGCATGGTTGGCATTCCTTTGGCGCGGGGGTGTGGATGGAACGGCTAGAATGTCGTTGGCACGGTGGTGCGGCTGGCATGGTTAGCATGCCTTTGGCGCGGAGGTGTGGATGGCATGCCTTTGGCGCAGGGGTGTGGCTGACATGGTTGGCATGACGTTGGCACGGTGGTGCTGATGGCATGGTTGGCACGCGTTTGGCACGAGGGTATGGCTGGCATGCCGTTGGCACGGTGGTGCGGCTGGCATGGTTAGCATGCCTTTGGCGCGGAGGTGTGGCTGGCATGGTTGGTATGCCGTTGTCACGATGGTGCGGCTGGCATGCCGTTGGCACGCTTGGCTAGCATGCGTGGATGGCATGTGCGGAGACAATGCCGGTCGATGCTGAGGATTCTGCCGTGGAACATAGCATATATATATATATATATATATAAAGGTACCCTGTAAATTTCTCACAGACGTATTGAAAGGCTCAATAAATGCGCTAGTGGAGACATCAGTATTCAAGATCCGTTTCCTTACAGAGTGACGTCACGTCAGACTAAGGTTTTACGATTTTAACCCTAAGATAAAACCACCATCAACACATACTCATCGATGTCAGCATTACTATGAATTTTATATGCTCAGGTTTTTTCCCAAATGATTTTCCTGACGCAATTTTGGCGGAGAAAGTATTTCATGGCGGTGACCAATCTCGTTTCAGAGCTTCAGGTGTTCGGGTTTTGTCCCGAACAGTAAAGGAAGAAAATTATTCCACCATCATTTCAAAGACACAAGTATTACACTTTTTTTCTTTGGATCAGCTTTTATCCCATTCGGATTTTTCTGGAAAAATTTCAACGTGGTAACATAATTGATCGGTCACCGCCTGACTTAGTCAACATTTATCAAGAAGGATAAACATGTACGTGGACAGACACTACCATTAGGCGTTTTATATGTTGCCACATGGGTGGTACATGTAAACTCGTATGCCACCTTTACAAGCTATAAATAGCTTTGCTCTGTTCGAATTCATTTGTAATAAAACTTGAGAAAATGAAAACAGAAAAATAATAAAACTTCTCTCTTTCCATTTTGGTAGCCTATTTGTTCTTTAGGCAGTTTAGTATTTAATTAATGTCTCTTATCAGTTCGTTGATCTATCTTATATAGTTGTAGTATCTAACTGCATGAACTAAGATAAAATATGAGGAGGTCGAGCAGCATCATTTTGTAAAAGTATGGATAAAAAAAACAAGAATTAGTATAAGTGGTACAGTTCTGAAATTGAGTGGAATCCTAAAAAATCAGCACAAATAATAAGAACGCGTAATTGGGATATGGAAACTAATTGGGATATAGCTACATGATAAAATAGGGATCCAAATACCAAATATGGGTCATCCTTTATGTAATTATTTTTTTAATTTCTAATCTAGCCCTCACTAGTCAGGTTTAGTGGTTAATAATAACTAGTAAAATCTTAAGTATTTGGAGGATAGATTAGTGTGTATTTTCATTTGAATTTGTGTGAGTGAGGTTAGAGTAGAAGGTGTTAGAGCATTGTTCGGTCGAACTCGCATGCGTTGCTATCTCAAGCATGTTTGTCAATATTAGTGATCAAAACTATAATTCTTGATTTCTAATATACTATAGCTAAGTCTCTGACTAGGATAGAAAGTGTAGTTGAGCTCAAGGACTTCATGGCGATTCATCATACAAGAAGAAGAACTACTCAAGGAACCAGTGGAACTTCTCGACAAAAAGGTATGTGAAGACTTGAAATTATCTGTCACTCAAAAGTCTATCTACTTTATTTCCTACTTATTGAGACAAAAAGTCGTATGCTATATTTAGACTTAGATTAGAACACATTTGGTATTTCGAGCCGAGTATACCTCGCCTATCTATATCTCGAAATATGTGTTGGTAAGCGTTTCGCTTCTACCATGTTTATCTTTACCTAGTGATGAAAGTCATGAATGTTTCAACCACTTTGAGAATTGCTTTGACGAGAAATGGCGTAACAACTGTATATAACGTCCTCTAAGAATGTTTCAATGGTTGAAATGAGAGTTTAGATTACATAACCAATGATGGACATAATTATTGTTGTGGAAACACATATGTGCATAAGTCCTATCCCTTGAACCAAAGTATGCGAACTTTGTTGATCAAGAGAAACCGGAAGAATGGCTTGTTGCCAAGTCCGCGAACTCAGTTCGCGAATTGCCGAACTTCTCATCCCGAGAAATTATGCTGGAGTTGACAAACTAGTTACGTGCATACCAGTCCGCGAACCGGCGGAAAGTCTTTGCCGAGATTTTCTGCTGGAGTTTGTAAACTCTGCCCGGTTGCTTATCTCCGCGAACCTAGTGAGCGAACTTAAGAAGGTTATATATCTGAAGATGATTTCTGAAATTAAACTTATAAAGACAAAGGAATGCAAATTGCAAACCATGGATATAAAGTTCATGAACCGATTCAAGTGAATCAAATCATCTTTGCTTCAATTGTGTCTTGTGTAGTACCTAAGATTTTCTTTCAATTGAACAACTCTCTAACTAGTTCATTTGAGTCATTTGAACTAGTTATGGTGAAGAAGAATATGGTTGGTATGAAATGCTCTTACGGCTAACCTTTTGGTTAACTATTGTTGAACAACAATGTACACGTTTGGGTACGGTTAACAAACCTAGAAGCGTGCATTTCATTTGTGTATAACAAGCTAAGTTTTCGATCTAACGGTTGAGAAATATTAGCTTGAATCTAAATCAGGTTTTCATCTAACGGTGGATATTGTTTGCCTTGTGACCAAGGAGAAACCCTGATTTGAAAGACTATATAAGGGGACATCTAGCAACTCTGCAAAACTAATCCCCACACCTCGCGTGTGATACTAGTTTGCGTGCTAGAGTCGTTTCTCCTTTAACCTTTGGTTTTCTTCTTCTAAAACCAGGTTAACGACTTAAATACTTCATTGGGATTGTGAAGCCAGACCGATACTACTTTTATCGTAGTTGTGTGATCTGATCTTGCATCTTCCATCGTACGAGTACAATCAGACTGATTGGCTTGAGATTAATATCTCCGATAGGCAAGATATAAAAAGTAGTCACAAACTTCTTCGTCTTATTATTTGTGATTCCGCAACATCTTGTTTCGCTACCATACGATTAAGATTGTTGTGAGATGATTGATTTATCTAGGCTGTTCTTCGGGAATATAAGACCGGATTATCAATTGGTTCCTGTTCACCTTGATTATTATCAAAAGACGGAACAAAAACTGTAGGGTTTTTCGGGGGAGACAGATTGATCCTTTGATAGACTTTTCTGTGTGAGACAGATTTGTTTATTGTCAAAGCCTGCGATTTTGGGTCGTAGCAACTCTTAGTTGTGGGTGAGATCATCTAAGGGAATCAAGTGCGCAGTATCCTGCTGGGATCAGAGGCGCAGGGATTACAACTGTACCTTGGATCAGTGGGAGACTGATTGGGGTTCAACTACAGTCCAGTCCGAAGTTAGCTTGGAGTAGGATAGTGTCTGTAGCGGCTTAATACGGTGTGTGTGCAATCCGGACTAGGTCCCGGGGTTTTTCTGCATTTGCGGTTTCCACATTAACAAAATTTCTGGTATCTGTGTTATTTCAGTTTCCGCATTATATTGTTTTATCTTTATAATTGAAATAATACAGGTTGTGCGTTAGATCATCAATTAGATTAATCCAACCTTTGGTTGTTGATTGTCATTGATTGATCCTTGGATATTGGTCTTTGGTACCATCCAAGTTATTCCGTATGTTTGATTAAAGACTCGCTGATTTCTATTAGCTCGAGTAAATCAAAACAAGAGAGAGATATTAACTCCTTGAGATACTTTTACCTAGATTGAGTCTGACTGTCTAGTCGATTCTCTAGAAAGTATTTCGGAGTTAGTCCATACATATTGCTAAGCAAAATATTGGGTGGTGTTGTTAGACCCCCACCTTTTCAATTGGTATCAGAGCAGGAAAACACGTTCAAGACCTTACAAGTCTGTGTTTGTAGCGATCTGACTCTATGGACAAGAGTACTATCTCTGATAAACGCTTTACCAGAAATAAAAGTTCTATCTTGTCTAACTCTATTAAAGAGAAGGGTTCTACAATCTCGAATATAGATAAACCTTCTGTACTGACGAGACAGACTAACACTGACATGTGTGATCCTGATTACCCTTCAAAAGAGAGCTTCTCTATTAATGAACATGATTCAGCTGAAGAAAGTGAATTCATTCTAAATCTTGTTAGAATCCAAGCTGATAGATTCAATCGGTTGAAGCACCATGTTAATGTTCTACTTGGTGTAATAAGAGATTGCAAACCCAAAGGTAATTATGAATATCATTCTTTGTGTACGTCTCTTGAAGCTAGCCTCAGAAGAGATGCCTTAAAAATTGACCATCGCTTGAGTAAGCTCTCTATTCAAGGATGCTCAAAGCAATCTAATATGCCAACTACTTCTGACACAACTAAATATGGTTCATGCTCAGAAGTAGAAATAGAAGCCCCTTCTAGTAAAACGGATGTTCCTGAAGTCACCAAGACTCAAGGATGTTGCACATCAAATGGAGGGAAGAAATCTTCTAACCATGATATTAAGACTGTACTATCTAATCATTCTGATGATCAGAAAGTATGTCTTGTATGTGAGACAAAGAGTTCTGTTAAACAAAATGGAAACTCTAGGTTGAAGAAAAACTCCTTGGTTCAACTTCAACACACCTTAGATTTAATTCTTAAATGTGTAACTGACATTCTTATGACTAAACCAATTGGTTTTCGTACCTACCCTGTATATGTTACCAGGAATATCAGTTCAATGAGTTCCTCGAACACTCGTGTACAAAACATACGTCTTAATAAACATCGTCTAAAGGAATATCGTGCCGTGGTCTCTGGAAATAACGCTGCTCCTGTTGAGAACTCAAACTATGTCTCATATTTTGATGACAGTAAGTTTTACGATGATTTCTCACATAAAAAGGAGTCCCTCTCTAGATTCAGAAGGAAAAAGATACTTGACCATAAACACAAATCTTTTGATGAGATCGTAGCTCATACTTGTGATAATTAATCACAAGGTTTGAAGAGCTTACTCATAAAAACCCTGTTGAGTAAGATGTGTTAATAATCAGGTATACTTTTGGCATCTGCGTCTGTTGAGTTGAGCTATCTTCTTATCATCTATAGCTAAACTATTGCAGATTTGTCGTGCTTAAAGTATTGTTGTGTTTAATTTTCTTCCTTTTTCTTTAGGAAGTTCTCGATTGAGTCTTGTTTCTTGCTACAAAATTTCTTTCCTGTGTTATGGAAATTTTCGAGTATTTTGTTGCAAAAGTCCCGTTTGGGATTTTTTATTGGAGGGTCATGTTGCACTCGAACGGATACTCGTGTTCTGGCATGAGTCAACTGTTTGTAAACCCTAAAAGTCTTCCCTTCCTCAAGAAACACTTAAATACTTACCATTGAGTTACAAATGTCATGTACGTATACTCTAGGTTGGTTTCTAGGGTGTCAAGAATGTCTTCTTCTTCATCTTGCTATGGTGTCTTTGCAAGAGGATTCCTTGACAAAGGTTGTGTTGTTGAGTCCAAGAAGAAAATAACCCTTGTAGATGAAGATCATCCTAATGCTTCATGTTATTTTTCCTATGTTCATGAGGATGCTGAAAAGGATGATATAATTTCTGCTGAAGTTGTTCATGACTTTCTTAAGTACTTTGGGGAAGCAAAACAAGAGCTTATTGTTACTCTGAAAAAGCTTGATGCATTGAAAACTGAGTTGGAAAAGGTTACTGCTGACCTTGGTCTCATAAAGTCATAGATCAATGACCTTCGCAAAGAGAATAACCTCTCTAATGCTGCAATGAATGCTTTTGTTCACAAGCTCAAAGACCCCGTGTCTCATGAGGATTCTGAACCGTCCATATGATCTTTGTTCGTGTTCGGAATAGAGCTGGAGTCTGTTTTCCTTTAGCTTGTTTTTGTTGCCTAGTATGTCTTCTTTTTGGTTTAGTTGGAAGAATAACTAGTGCTTGAATAGCAATGATTGTGACTACACATAGCTATTATTTTTTATCTTCTTGTTCTTTTTTTTTTGGGTTATGGTATTAAATTCTAAAAATATTTGGAGAATGATGGTTTGCAATATTTAATCTTTATGATTTGTTATATTGCAATTTGTTATGGGATATTGGTGTTTACGTCCGTGAACTATGTTGTCCCATATTTTGTCAAAAGTAAAGTCGTTCATGATCGGTATTCATGTATTGATTTAAGGATGAATAGAATTTTGACATATACAAAAGTTAAGCCTATATTGTCAGTTCTTTGTGGAAGATAGGTTAAAATCTTTTGTGTACAAGGACTATGTCTATTAAATATCGTTATGCAAATAGTGATGGAAGATAGAATGAATCCTTGTGTATTCCACAATATTGATCTTCACTGATCCATATTTTATGTAATATTGTGTGGCTCCGTAATGTGTCTTATGTTGAGCACGATACAACTAAGTTGATTAATTTTTGATTAGCTTTGTTGGTTGTTCCGTAAGGTACTTTATGTTGAGAACTCTTGAACTAAATTAATTATCTTGTTTGGTTATTTAGTTATTGCTCCATAAGTCTTTTTATGTCAAGCAAAACAATTGACAATTAAATTGATTGCTTTTGTAATTAGTTTGATTGTGTATTCCAATTAGATGTTTTTTGTAATTAATCTAGTTGAGCATTTTCTTACTCCGTAAGACTCCTCTTATGTTGAGTATATGAACGACTATCCTACTCATTTTCTAATGGGTATGTTAGTCGTATGTTCCGTAAGTTCTCTTATATCGAGCATGATCAATTAAGTTGATCACTTTTGTGTTTAATTTGATTGTGTATTCCGATTAACTTAATCATGGGTTTACTTGTGATTAATTTGATTGAGTTTTTGGATATAGAAAATCATTCTCATGGTTTCTGGTGTCCAATAAAAATCCTTATTTTCTTTTTCGTAATTAAGGTCGCTCTTTTTGTTCCCTTGGGAATGACATCAAACGGGGTAGAGTTCTTTTGAACTTGTGCTTAATGGTCATATCTTGAGGGGTGTGCGGCTATGGAAAAGGGGTTATCTTGTATCTTTAAACTCCTTGATGAATGCTATTAGCTTCGGCTATATGATTGCATCTAAATTAAATGGTATGTATTTTTTTTCTTTTAGTCATGAAATGTCTCTTACGGAAATTTCATTATGATCCCGTTCTTGTACCTTTGCCAATTTTATTGACAAAAAGGGGGAGAATTAATATGTATTCCACACCACAAATACATATGGTTTTCGGATCACTGTGTAAGGGGGAGTGGTTTCCATGTGAGATGGAGTATTGACTAAGGGGGAGTGATACATATCACCATAGTATTATTGTTGAAGTTGTGATACAATTGGACTTTGACACTGTGTAATAATACTATGACACTGTATAACAATGATCGAGACCGATGCTTTCTCATTTTTATAGATACGGATCTTCAACAACGGTGATGCTAAACTTACAACCTTTGGGATCATTGGAGTACTTGGAAGTGACGAAGATTTCGAGGAATGTTGAAGATTAGACATGTGGAATAGGAGCTACTAAAGTTTCTTTATCTTTTTTGTATTCCATATGTATTGATAGTTTTGTCACTAAAATTGACAAAGGGGGAGATTGTTAGAGCATTGATCGTTCGAACTCGCATGCGTTGCTATCTCAAGCATGTTTGTCAATGTTAGTGATCAAAACTATAAGTCTTGATTTCTAGTCTACTATAGCTAAGTCTCGGACTAGGATAGAAAGTGTAGTTGAGCTCAAGGACTTCATGGCGATTCATCATACAAGAATAAGAACGACTCAAGGAACCGGTGGAACTTCTCGACAAAAAGATATGTGAAGACTTGAACTTATCTGTCACTCAAAAGTCTATCTAATTTATCTCCTACTTCTTGAGACAAAAAGTCGTATGCTATATATAGACTTAGATTATACACATTTGGTATTTTGAGCCGAGTATACCTTTCCTATCTATATCTCGAAATATGTGTTGGTAAGCGTTTCGCTTCGACCATGTTTATCTTTACCTAGTGACGAAAGTCATGATATGTATCAACCACTTTGAGAATTCCTTTGACGAGAAATGGTGTAACAACTATATAACGTCCTCTAAGAATGTTTCAATGGTTGGAATGAGAGTGTAGATTACATAACCAATGATGGACATAAGTATTGTTGTGGAAACACATATATGCATAAGTCCTATCCCTTGAACCAAAGTTTGCGAACTTTGTTGATCAAGAGAAAACGGAAGAATGGTTTGTTTCCAAGTCCACGAACTCAGTTTGCGAAATGCCAAACTTCTCATCCCGAGAAATTATGCAGGAGTTGACAAACTAGTTACGTGAGTACCAGTTCGCGAACCGGCGGAAAGTCTTTGCCGAGATTTTCTGCTGGAGTTTGTAAACTCTGCCTGGTTTCTTAAGTTCGCGAACCTAGTTTGCGAACTTAAGAAGGTTATATATATAAAGATGATTTCTGAACTTAAAATTAATAAATACTAAGGAATTCAAATTTCAAACCGTGGCTATAAAGTTCATGAACCGATTCAAGTAAATCAAATCATCTTTGCTTCAATTGTGTCTTGTGTAGTACATAAGATTTCCTTGCAATTGAACAACTCTCTAACTAGTTCATTTGAATCATTTGAACTAGTTATGGTGAAGAAGAATATGGTTGGTATGAAATGCTCTTATGGCTAACCTTTTGGTTAACCATTGTTGAACCAACAATGTACACGTTTGGGTACGGTTAACAAACCTAGAAGCATGCATTTCATTTGTGTATAACAAGCTATGTTTTCGATCTAACGGTTGAGAAATATTAGCTTGAATCTAAATCAGGTTTTCATATAACGGTGGATATTGTTTGCTTTGTGACCAAGGCGAAACCCTGATTTGAAAGACTATATAAGGGGACATCTAGCAACTCTGCAAAACTAATCCCCACACCTCACGTGTGATACCAGTTTGCGTGCTAGAGTCATTTATCCTTTAACCTTTGGTTTTCTTTTTCTAAAACCAGGTTAACGACTTAAAGACTTCATTGGGATTGTGAAGCCAGAACGATACTACTTTTATCGTAGTTGTGTGATCTGATCTTGCATCTTCCATCGTACGAGTACAATCAGATTGATTGGCTTGAGATTAATATCTCCGATAGGAAAGATATAAAAAGTAATCACAAACATCTTTGTCTCATTGTTTGTGATTCCACAACATATTGTTTCGCTACCATATGATTAAGATTGTTGTGAGGTGATTGATAACTGCTGCTCTTCGGGACTATAATACCGGATTCTCAATTGGTTCCTGTTTACCTTGATTATTATCAAAAGACGGAACAAAACCTTTAGGGTTTATCTGCGGGAGACAGATTGATCCTTTGATAGACTTGTCTGTGTGAGACAGATTTGTTTATTATCAAAGCCTGCGATTTTGGGTCGTAGAAACTCTTAGTTATGGGTGAGATCAGCTAAGGGAATCAAGTGCGGAGTATCCTGCTGGGATCAGAGGCGTAGGGAGTACAACTGTACCTTGGATCGGTGGGAGACTGATTGGGGTTCAACTGCAGTCCAGTCCAAAGTTAGCTTGGAGTATGCTAGTGTCTATAGCGGCTTTAATACAGTGTGTGTTCAATCTGGACTAGGTCCCGGGGTTTTTCTGCATTTGCGGTTTCCTCGTTAACAAAATTTCTGGTGTCTGTGTTATTTCAATTTCCGTATTATATTGTTTTATCTTTATAATTGAAATAATACAGGTTGTGTGTTAGATTATCAATTAGAGTAATCCAACCTTTGGTTGTTGATTGTCATTGATTGATCCTTGGATATTGGTCTTTGGTACCATCCAAGTTATTCCTTGTGTTTGATTAAAGACTCGTTGATTTTTATTAACTCGAGTAAATCAAAACAAGAGAGAGATATTAACTCCTTGAGATACTTTTACCTAGATTGAGTCTGACTGTCTAGTTGATTCTCTAGAAAGTATTTCGGAGTTAGTCCATACAGATTGTTAAGCGAAATATTGGGTGGTGTTGTTAGATCCCCGCTTTTTCAGAAGGAGGGAAAAATATTTAAGTGGAATTTTTTGTGTGAAAATGGAAGATGATTGTGAGGAGAGAATTGCAACTGCTAAATCTTTAGCTCAACTACAACAAGAAGCATATCTTAAATCTTCGGTTAATGATAACAACTCACAATTGGACTTATATGATGAACCAACACCCTTGGAATATGACTTTCGTGAGCATGAAGTGTTTTTTGAAGAACCAACCCAAGAAAGTAAACAAGTTCAACATACAAACATCCCCAACACACAGGTAATGTTGCTAAGAGGTCGAAAAATTGATTTTTTTTTTGAAACCGCCATTTTTGTTCTCTGCAAAAGCTTGGTGCCGGCATACACGTAGTATGAATACCACGCCGGCACAACAGGAACCGGCATGGTAATCATACTATTTCCATGCCGGCAAAAGATATCCCCCATTTTGAAACAATTTCCGGCATGGTCTTCAACCAAAAAAACCATGCCGGCACGCAGTTAACTTTTTACCTACCACCGAATATTCCATGGAGTATTCAAACCGGCATGGTTCTCTCCTAACTTTCCATGCCGGTACCACAAGAAAAACATCCAGGAGTTAAGAATCTTGAACTTGAATACCGAGATCTTATACAAATTATCGAGCACGCCGGAAACTAATACCGGTGTGGTACATAAATTAGGACCACGCCGACACCAAATACCGGCTTGGAACCTTACATAGAGCATGCCGGCGCCGTTTTCCGGCTTCGAACCTTGTTTAACGAGCATGTCGGTATTGTCAATTCCGGCATTAATATTCAAGAAACTAAAATGCCGGTATTGTTTAAAATTAGGTCCTCTTTTTCAAGTGCAGTTCTGGAATGCTGGAACATTATTCGAGAATGCCGGCATATCTTTCCGGCTTTGGTTGTTTTGACGTTACTGTCGTCGAGCATGCAGGAAATAGTACCCGGCATAGTAATTTATTTTTACTTGGAACTAATTCAATTTTCTTTTCATTCATTCCTTAGATTGTGACATACAATAATCCAAAAAATTCCAAATAGCTTGGTCCGGATACGTCTGAATACTATAAAATGCCTCCGGTTCGTTACCAAACAATGCTTATCACCTAGTTTTTAAAAATTTATGTGGGGATTGCTTGTAATTAACCTTATAATCTCCCATTGTTGTCCTTATGTAGGGAATAAAATATCCAGATGAAGCAATTGCTTGGGCAAAAGAGACGGATCTTAAGAACATGTGTGTGTTGGTGAGGAATACCCAACGTTCAGATAATCGTTTTGAGATGATTTGCGAGAGAAATGGGAAATACAACAAGAAGGATAGCCATAACAGAAAGGGTTATGTATATCTAAAGAAGACTAATATAGTATACAAGACTCGTACGGGGAAGGATAATTGCCCCTTTAAGCTTGTATTCTATTTAAGAGACAAATAAAAGGAATGGGATTGTACGGTGTGGTTTGGCCGTCATAACCACCGGGATCCGAAAGATTTTTTTGGTCACTCCCTAGTTAGGAAGCTAAACCCTCATGAGTTCGAGGATGTAAAGAGAATTACCAAAGCATGTATCAAACCAAGAGTGATTCTCAGAGGCTTCAAGGAAAATAATAAGAAGAACGTTTCTTCTCTAAGTACAATTTATAGCGCACAAGCAATTATTAGAAGGGTGGAATGGGATGGGAGGAGCGTTATGCAAGAATTTGAGAAGATAGTTTGGGATCACAACTACACGTGTATCATTGAAAGAAGGTCGGATGAAAAGCCCCTTCAAATATTCATGGCGCATCCTTTGATTTCACAATTGGCTCATACATGTTGTGGTGTTCTTATGATGGATTGCACCTACAAGACAAAAAAATACAACAAGTCGTTGTTCAACATAGTGGGGCAAACATCGGACAAGGTATCATTCACATTGGCTTGGTGTTTAATGGAAAACAAGAGGGATTACAATTATCATTGGGCATTACGACAATTGAAATTATTGTTCCCAGAAAATCAATTTCCGAAGGTCATCATAACCGATCAAGATGACGTACTAATGGGTGCTATATCCGACGTATTTCCGGATGCACAAAATTTCCTATATACGTCAAAATGTGACAAAACATTATCATGCATTGTTTGAAACCTCTAAGGCGGATATTAAGAAGAGAATGATTGCGCAACTAGAGGAAGATGTTCGCAAGAAGAAACTATCACCCGAAGAAGAAGAAGATGAAAAAGGAAAGATTAAAGAGCAAGTGGACAAAGAACGCGATGAAAATCATAAAAAGTGTTTGGAATTTCAAAGGGATTGGGAGAAATTTTATTGGTCTCTTACCGAGGATATATATGAAAACAGATTGAACATGTTTATTGCCAAATATAACGAAGTTTATCCAAGTGCCGTCTCATATTATTGGGATAAATTGTTGGATAATTTCAAGGAAAATTTTTTGCGTGCATGGAAAAATCGGTATAGACACTACAGGAATGAAGCAACTAGTATAGCGGAGTCCTCTCATGGGAGATTTAAAGATCTCATCCAGTCCGGCCAAGGAAACGTGGTTACGGTCACCGAGGCAATGAAGCAATACTTTAAGGCTGATATTCATAGGATCAAGAAGGATTTTGAGAAAAGCTCAATGGAAAGGATGACATCACATTTTCGATATGGTAATTTTCTCCAAGGAATAGAATTCAACGTCTCGCAATGGGCAGTAAAACATATGATTAAAGAAATGGAAAAGGAGATAAACTACGGCAAACCGGGTGATGTATGTATTTGTCCCGACATGTATTCATTAGGGTTTCTGTATCATCATATGCTTGTGAAGTATGAAGAAGTGATACCTATTGAGGTTATTGATCCGTTTTGGAAGCAAATACGACCCTCCCCATACGGAAGCTCTCGGACAATCACCATGGGATACAAACGAAGGAAAGGAATTCTATGAAGCTTACTCACGTGGCAACTCGGCTATCCGACAAGTATTGTTGAGCCAACTAAGGCTAATTACACGCCCATGGATAGCACAAAGTGAAGAGCCAAAAAAGGGAGATCCACCCGGTAGACCACAAACTAAAACGACAAGGAGAAAACAAAAGAAAGAATTGAAAGCAATGAGTCAACGCGAATGTGAAGATGAGGCAAGTAAGAAACGAGACCCAACCGGATGTGAGCTTTCGGAAGCAAGGTTCGCGGAAGCGCCGGTTCCAAGGAAAAGAGGTAGACCGAGGAAGGAACCGCCATCAAGTCAACAACAAACGGGAAATTATGTATCCACACCACAAGTCGATGAAGTTCTGGTTCCAAAGAAAAGGGGGAGTCCGATGAAGGTGCCGCTATCAAGTCAAGAACAAATGACGGATTCCGTATCAACACCACAAGCGGATTCCACGCCTAGAGTCGAGGTTATAAAGAAAAGGGGTAGGCCTAGAAAGGTACCAAAAATGATTATACAAGGGGAGCATTCCGAAGTCACACCCATAGTTGATGGGGCGGCTTTGCATATCATAAATGAAAGGCCGAATAAGGAACCTACATCAAGTCAACTACATCAAGCTGAAAATTCCGAAGTCACTCTAAAGATAAGTGATAGCAAAGGTAAGCGAACAATGCCTAGTCATCAACAACACGATGGTGAAGTAGTCTCTTTTAAAAGGCGAAGATGTAGGCCAAGGAAGTATGGAATCCCAACACATACCAAAGAAATTGGAAGTGTAGAGATTGCAGAGGATGGATTGGATATAATTAAGCTGGAAGTTGGTAATATGAAAATGTATAAGGATCCCAAAACAGGTAAGACTTATAGACATTACCATACCAAAATAGAGGGTTATGTAAAGAAACTTCCCGAGTTTATTCGCGAGTATATCGTATACACGGATGATGTCTATGGAGATGGAAATTGTGGCTATCATGCCGTGACCGAAAAATTAGGAATATTTGAGACGGCGGTTATTAAAGGGATGAAACCATGCCGATACGCTAGAAATAGGATGGGCGAACAACTTATGAAAAAGAAGAACTGTTATGAACAATTGGTAGATGATGACGACGGGTTTGATAGTTTGCATGCTCGGGTATTAGGGCCAGAGCATGAGATGAAGTTCCTTCCTACTGAATATTAGATGAAAATGTCGGTTTGTGGGCATCTTGTGGTGGATACATTTACTGTGTTGTTCATTATTTTTCCACCACCGAACAAACAACTTATACGCCAAAGTGGAAAAAGTGCGTAGGATCTCTTAAGAAGAGAAGAGTTGTCTTGGCGTTCGTGAACGGGAATCATTTCATTATTCTGAAGCTCAAGGAAAATTATCCATTGCCACAGGTTTGTTTGTTGACTAAAAACAAGGATATAGTCCCCAATCAATCGAAGGAATGCATGGAATTGTATGAGGAGAACCACCAATTGTGGGATGCGTTGAAGCTATCAGTTAACCCAGAGAAGGGAGAAATTCCTATTCATAAATTAGAAAGTGATGAAGATTAATTTGGAAATGTGTGGTTCACTGCTACGCAACCTTTTTTTTTTTTGGAAGTTTGAATTATAATCATTAAACCATATGCTATGGAAGTGCCGACATGATTTAATTCAAACTTTACAATGCCGGGAACTGATACCGGCTTAGAAAGTCTTTTCTCTTTTATGCCGGAAAATCACCATAAGTACACGAACATATTAGTTTAAGTGCCCGTGTTGAAAAAAGCTTCCTAACAATGCCGGAATTAAACACAGATCACTTATGCGTCAGGAAAACAAAAAGTACCGGCATGGTCGTGAAAAGCGTATCCCTGCCGGAATTCTAAATTCCTTTGGTCTGGAAAGAAATTAGGTTACCGGCATTGTTTTTACAATTTCGACCGTGCCGGTTCTGAAAAAAAAACATAAAAATTGCAATGTTTGACATAGATTAACCAATATAATATGTTCTAAGCCAAAAACAAATGAAATCAATATCTCCAAAGTTTATCAAGACACACAAAATAACATAAGCAAAAACTAGATTGTTTAACAAACCATATGTAAAGTTAAGATGTTCCAAACCGAAAATAAATGAAACAAAGATCTTCAAAGTGTAGCAAGACACACAAACAAACATTAACCGACAGTAGATTGTTCAAATACATAACTAATAGTACAAAAGAAACATTAACAAACATCTTAGATCACTCGGTCATTGGCTTCTTGTGAACCCTCTTCTTCGTTTTCTTCCACGAGTCCTTTGCATTTGGATCTTCAATTTTGTCTATCTTTTCCTCGACGGTCTTCATTTCTGCAGGGGTCAGCACCTCTCCTTTCTTTTTCTTGCATTTAAACCAGTTTCCCAATTTTCCTAGACGCGGACGCCGTTGTCATATTATTCCATTAGTATGTTAACTTTTATAAGTTTATAGATATACATTAAAATAATAGGAAGTGGACCATAATTACGAACCAACAACGTGAGAGTATTTTGAAGTACGGGTACAATAAGTTTTTCAGGAATTGTGGAGGGAGGATTTTCTTTTGGAGGCAATGTTTCGGTAGTCGGGCATACAATATAAGGATGGGAGTACCTCGAATGACCTCTGGGGAAGCTTGGTTCCGACTCATAACCGTTTTCCGCCAATTCTCAACCAACCCTATCCAACACTAGTTGTTGTTCTTCCCTTTCATTCCAATGTACAAGTAGAGGAATTGGTTTTTAAACTACCAACGTATGATGTTCATCTGATAGGCATTGAGGAAAGTCATGAGAGAATTTGGCATCAGATTTACCCGTAAGTTTTTTCTGTTTGTACCCAAGTTAGCGCATCACACGGCGAAGGTTATGCATAACAAATCCTTTCGTATGAAACAATAGTCCATCATAAAATTCTACATTGTCATGCCTTGCAAAGTGAACTCCTCTTTCGTTCCTATACGGGTCAAACACAACATCTTCGACACCGATAGATTCCAAAGCCTCTCTCATGGAGAGTAACCTAGTTCTATTATTGGGCTTCGGTTTATTGTCGAAAAAGTAATTCTTAGCTAAAGGACGTTATGGTTCCAAACCATACGTTGACGACTTCAAATATTTGTACTCCTTGAACAATGTTGGGAAGTGTTCATAAGCCCACACCTACGCAAATGCAAGATCGTTCCAATGAAATGTGTAAGAAAAGGACTAATTGGAAAACAAAATAACTAGTTCACATTACCTGTGATACCGTGAAATTCCCATTAAATTGACAGGCAGTCGCCTTATAATATCTACGCATCTCCACCAATAAATGTGCCAAGAAAGCAGTGCCCCATGAATACTCATGAACCTCCTCCAAGGGATCCAAGTATTGTAAGTGGTTCATATGCACCTTGTTACCATTAGAGTCAGGGAATATTGCGATTCCCAAGAGGAACAACAGATAAGCAGCGATACTGTGCTGAATTTGTTCGGCATTCAATTCCTTTCCCATCGTATTCCCAAACAAATATCTGAGCTTATAGTCTTTGTCATGGTTTTCTTTGACATGTACATATTTGCTTTTGTCGTTGCCTCGTCCCAACCAAACAAATTTTTAGTCAGATCATAGATCTTGGACCATTCTAGGGTCTTACCGTCATCGTCTTTCTTAACGGCTTTTCCAAGGATCTCTAGACCTAATATTATTTGGACATTTTCAGGGATAATGTTCATCTCGCCAAAAGAAAAATGCATGGTATCAGTTGAAGCAAAAAACCTCTCCAAGAATCAATTCGTCGTCACTTGATCAGTGGCCACATAGTTTTCTACCGCGGGATACAACCCAGATGCTCTTACTGCTGCTTGAACAGCCGCACACTCCCCTTCCAAATCCCATGTATCCATTTGCTGATGGCGGCAAACACGGAAGGCTTTCTTGTGGTCCTATAAAAACACACCAAACAAACTTCAATTCACCTGATCATATATAAACAATAAAATAACAAGATGCAAACGTCTTACTTAAGTTGAATAGATCCAACGAGCCCAAGAGTCCTTGTAGTCAAATAAGAGTTTCAGATCTCTCGGCTGACCCCAGTGTTTTCCATCATTGCGTTCTGTAATCATGTCATATGTTTTTGGGAGGTGCTTTGGTGGGTCCTTTTACTTTTTCTCACCGGCTTCAACTTCAGGTTTTCCTAAGCCATGTGAGGATGAGCCACCTACTGGATCAGGAGGTACAGGATTCTCCCACTCAGCATCATCATCGTTGCTTGTGTCTCCCTCCGGGGGAATCTCCCGAAACATGACCTTACCACGTTCCGCATCATCTGGACTACGTCGAGGGCGAGAAGACTTAGGTTTTCCTTCATCAACAGATTTTCCCTTTCCTTTCTTCTTTTTTGCAGCTTTGGACCTACGTACAAAATGAGATTTAACAAAATAAGAAAATCAAAACCGGCATAGCCGATGAAAATAACGATTCTGCCGGCACAGGTTCCGGCATTGTGGTCTAAAGGAATTCAATGCCGGATTACCGGTACCGGCATTGTATGTAAATAACATCTTATGCCAGTAATATGGGAATTGTCTACAGAGACTTAACAAAATAAGGAAATCAAAACCGGCATGGCCGGTGAACATAACGATACTGCCGGCATATGTTCCGGCATTGTAATCTAAAGAAATTCCATGCCGGTTTCGAGATACCGGCATTGGATGTAAATAAAATCCTATGCCGGTAATATGGTAATTGTCTATATAGATTTAACAAAATAAGGTAACCAAACCGGCATGGCTAGAGAACATTACGATACAGTCGGCGGGAATGCCAACGTTGAAACTTAGAGGGTTTCTATTCCGGTATTCTAATAACTTGCATGCAATAAAAGGGGGATACATGACATATAAACTGACATTGTATTCAAATTTAATTGTACGCCGAAACTAGATTGGAATTTCAATTCACTAAATTCAATTTCAAATTCACTAAATTGCAAATTCAAATTTCCTTTTACCTAGTACAGACAGTAATCATGCAAGTTTCAATTTGTGTTTTTTATATTATGAAATAAACCCTAAGAATGATTCAATAAACATAGACATCACTTACCTCATCATCTCTGTTATTTCCTCATCATCATCTTGTTCAATAGATGCTTCTGATTTTGATTTACCACCAGGAATAGGTTTTGGTTTTTCAGGAGGTTTGCATGGACCCATTCTTCTTTGGGTTTGAAGAATTAAATAAATTTGGTTCAGAGGATGGAACCAAAAAATGGAGTTTAGTGGTTTTGGAAGTTCTTTTGGAATTGCGAAGTGAAAACAAAGAAATAGAAAGATGATGAGGTAACCATTCTATAACCGTCAATTTTATGTAATTATGGAGTTTGTAACCGTCACATAAATGGAATGAGGGAGTTCGTAACAGTTACAATGGGGGATAATTGGTGCGACAGTTACAATGGAGAAGAATAAGGAGTTAAAATTAGTTGTTATGTTTTTTAAACGTTTTCAATTAATGACGGTTGAAAGGTAACAAACCTTCATAATTCCGGCGTTGTCGAACTTTCATAATCTATGCCGGTCGTCTGACGAATTTAACTGAATTTATACGGTGCCGGCATTGATTTGTTATTAACAATCTATGCCGGTAGTCTGACGAATTTAACTGAATTTATATATACGGTGTCGGCATTGATTTGTTATTAACAATCTATGCCGGTAGTGATTCTTGATTCATTATTAACGCACCACCGAAAGGTTTAAGAAAGCAAACTGACCCAAATTGGCCTTCATATTAATACTAAGGAAATAAAATAAAAAACATTAAACACATAAACAACGTTCCACATAAAATAAAATGTCTTAAGCTAATTGCAACTAACATTGTTTCTTGTAACGAGATTCAACAAACAAAGAGGCTTCGAAATGCCTAAAAGGCTCTTTTCTCCACTTGGTATATGCGTCCTGAGCTTGCCACCTATTCCCTCTGTATCTTGCGAGGAACTCGTTGTATTTGCGACATAATTTTATAAGGGAAATTGTCTGATTCCCTACAAACTCATCCCCATAATCCATTTTCCGTTTCTTGCACTTACCGTCATATAACCTCGACATATAAGGACCATCCGCAATAAGACCCCAAAAAAGGTTTGAAGGGAGGTGATCTTCCGGCAAATCCGATACTATGAAGAAATTTTTAATCCACTCAGTTTCTTCCTCAACATCCGCTGCTATCTTCGCTTGTTTTACACGTTCGTATATCTCTTTAGTTTCTTTCCGATATTTTGCTTCTATTTCTGCTTCTTCTTCTTCTCTTTTCCTTCTAAGTATCTCTTCTTCCATTGCGGCAATTGACTTGGTGGTTTGCTCCTTCCTTCTAAGTTTTTCTAGTATAATGGGAATTGAGTTGGTGGTGGATGATGATTGATTTCCTATCGGAGTGGATAATTTGTTCTTCTTAAGTTTTTCTTTTTCCATGGAAATGATGAAATCGGTAGTTGGTGATTGATTTGCCATCAGAGATATGTGTTGGATCTCACCTTTTTTTTTTTTTGAGGTATCAAGTGCAATGGGTGTATCCATTCCTTTAAATAGATGAGGACACAACGGCTCTTTTCCACTTTATCGTTCCAGCATTGTCATTAACTTAGATCCCACGCCGGAAATAGTCTTTACTGGTTTATGGTTTAAAAAAATAGCCGTTATGCATTGAATGTTCCATTCTGGTAGTGAACGAAAGATGTTCGACCATGCCGGTAGTGTTCTCCGGCACAATAATGTATATAATTAGAAAGCCGGAACATGGTTTATTGCACACAGAATGTTGACACTAAATTCCGGCATAGGATAATATATAGTATCTATGCCGGAAACCTAACGGTATTGAATTATGTTAACAAAGTAAGACGACACTATAATTTATTTCAAATGTAATCCTTGTCGCAGGGAGCAAGAATGCACTTAGCACGTGCATTAATCCTTTAAACCACTTGGTGACCCAAGTGGAAGAGTTATAGTCCCGTGAGGGTTTACATAGAGATGTACCCACAAAACCTTACCAAAAACTACCCTAAAAACCTAACCAAATACCGCTAAACCTATCATTCTTCTTAGGAAGAATCCGTCTCCGATTCACCCAGCTGGTGGTACTCCGTGATTTGCTTACAATGTGGTTCACGTTGGCATCAAACATGAATGCTTATACCTTTTCCTGTAAGTAACGCGTTTTCACGGCTTCATGCTACAAAAACAACACAAAAACTTTGTTTGTTACATAAAAATTGAAAAAGTGTGGATTGTGTCGAATTAATCATAAAGATACTTACAAGTTGTTGAGGGGACAATCTATTGTGGGTAGCGTGCTCGATCCGGTGTTTCATTTTTAGATACTCAACCACCGTATTTAGGATGATGTCGTGTCGTTGCTCAATTTTTTGAGCAGTTCTTCCTTTCGGGTTTCCGTAATCGTGAATAAACTTGTTAAAAATATTCAACCACATGGAATCCCGCGTGTTGTTATCTATAGTTGAAGGACGAGTTTCGACGTACCATGCTTGGGTGATTGCTAAATCTTCCTCGGAGTCGAACGATGCCATTTGTTGTATGTGGGATTAGGTACTATACTAAGCTATTTATATATGATTATTCTAGGGTTTAGGGTTTCTAAGTTAAGAGGCTCAAGGAGATATATAAGCACACACGAGTTTTGGGCTTTTGGGTCCAAGTATTAGCTCTCCTTATATAGAAAAAAACCTCAACGACTAGTTATTTTGAAATCACCCAAACTCCGGCATTGAAGTAAATGTGACAAAGGATGTCGGCACCAGGTTCCGGTATAGCTTACCGTTAGATGTTCATTTCGGTACAAGTGAATTTCTTCACAGAGAAATATGCAACTATTACCGGCAGTGAATATATAATTGCGACTATGCCGGTATTTGTGAATTTCAAAAAAAAAAACGGCTAGTTTTTTGAAAAATAAGACCGTTAGAGATTCATTTCTATATAATACCCCCCCCCCCCCCCCCCCCCCCCCCCCCCCCCCCCCCCCCCCACCCCATTCCTTTGGAAAAATATACACAAAGCACCCATCAAATAACAAAAATCCTTCTCTCAAGAAAGAAAACACCAAAAAATAGATCAATCAAGCACGGTTAAAGCTTCACAAAAGATGGGAGATTCATCATCAAGCTCTTTTTTCAAAGTAAATTGAACATTACTAACAATATATGGACAGTTAAAATCTTCACTACTATGACACATAACTAATATAATCTTCTCTTGCAGAATCATCATTGCAGGTGTCAAATTTCCAAGTCACCTTCTCATCTAGCCATGGACTGTCCTTTTATTTATTCGAAGTGTAGAAGTTGTGATGGGACACGCCGGTTTTGGATTGAAAAAACTGATGATGCTGAAAATGGAAGAATGTTTCTAAGGTGTTTGAATTACCCAAAGTGCTATGAGTTTTAATGGTTTGACAAAGTTGTTGAACTAACAGAATCAAGAGAAAACCACAAGGGACAATACAAGACTATTGATAGGTGTGATGGGTGCTATATGAAGGGAAATGAATATGTTGAAAGAGAAGATGAACCAATGAAGATGGTCCTTGACACCGAGATTCCAGACGATGTCTTCGAAAATATTCGCGAAAGGCTCAAAGGTTCCACAATTGTTGAAAAGGGATGGCTTATTAAATAGAAGATCATCTTAAACCAAAAGTTCTCCATTACCATGTTTTAGCATGTTTTAATTTAAACTTTTAAATCTAATGTAATAGATTATCTAGGAATGAAATAAATAGAGCATTCGTAACCTATTTATAAACAATACCGGCATAGTATATTTATCCGAATCCAATGCCGGAATTCAATAATTCCGGCACTATGGAAGAGTAAGAAAATCATAATTCCGGCGTGGATTCAATAATTTTTTTAATGCCGACACTACCCATAATCTACACAGAAACTTGGTCATTTTCATCCAGTGTGCCCGGCATGGATTTAGAGAAATTTTCTATGCCGATACAAATGGCGGCATAGAAATATAATTGCTTTTAGTTCCAGAACCAATACCGGTGCTGTGGAACTTAAAAATTTCAATTACGGAACTACCCATAATCTGCACAGAAACTTGGTCACTTTCATCCATTTTGCCCGGCATGGTTTTGGAGAAAAATCTTCCATGCTGGTACAAATGCCGGAGCTTCTCGTGTAAAGAAAACTTACAAAGACAACATTTTACTAGAAATCTAAACATGTTCAACATAAACCAAACAACTAAATCGTGCTTAAATGTTCTTCATCAATGTATCATAAACCAAAAGTAAACCAAACAACTAAAGAGTTCAACCAAAAACAAGTTAGAAATTGTTCAAAACATAACAACCACCATCCAAATAACGAAACACAACTATAGAGTTCACCACTTGGTCTTTTGCTTCTTGGAAACGGGCGCCTTCCTTTTTTCTCCAAACAAATCTCTTGCAATTGGGTCTTCAATTTTATCAAGCTTCTCCACGACTTCCTTCATCTCTTCAATGGGTAGCATCTCTTATTCCTTGTACTTGCAACCAAGCATCTTTTTCAACTTGCCAAGCCGACGCCGCTAGTTTCATGCATCCAACAGATAATTAGTATATACATGCTAATATAAAATTATGTGTACGTTAAATAACTAAGCAATTAACAATACTTACTAGCAATCCAACGGTCCTATTAAGTTGGGTCATCGTAGGTGGTGCCTCTGTAGGAGTTGGAACGGGAGGGTTTTTCTGGGTGGAACTTCGACGTCGTCTGGGTGCACGACAAAAGGATGTGACCGTTCCATGTAATCAACAATGTAGGCGGGATCGGCTTCATCACCGTTATTCACAAGCTCCCAATTACTAGCATCTACCAAACGACGTGGTTCCATATCCCTCTAATGTGTTGGTTCTGGAATTGGATCATACTCGACCCTCAACCTTGTGGAACTTTTCATTGACACAGAAAGGTCAAGCTGATACCTTCCAGTAGAGGCTGTCATGTAGCACGGTAATTGCTTGTATCCAAGTTACCGCATCACACGTCGAGGATCAGACATAACGTATCCCTTTGTGTGGAACAAAGGACCATTGTAAAATACAACGTTATTAAACCTCTTGTATTGGCGGTTTTCTCTAGCCTCCATGTAAGGGTCGAACAAAACATCTTTAGTAGTCATCGCGTTCAAAGCCAATCTCATATCTGTCAGTCGACGATCGTTACAGGGCTTCATATGGCTGTTGAACTCGTATCTCTTGGCTCTAGGCTCCTCGGGGTCATCAATGGGAATAATCTTCAAGAAGGGATTGTCCTTGAACAATGTTGGGAAATGTTCATAAGCCCACACCTATACGAATGTGAAATGATACATATAAAAATGAGTAAATTTTGATTCTAAGTTCATGATAAGGGCACATGTGAACAATATAAATAAGAACATAAGTTTAAAAACAAAATTACCTGGAGTAGAGTGAAATTCCCGACAAATTGGTTTGTAACCGCCTTAGAGGCCATTCTCATCTACGTCATCAAATGTGCCATTACCACGGTGCCCCAAGAATAGGTAAAGACCTCTTCCAACGGATCTAAGTATTGAAGGTAGCTTGCACTAACCCTGTTTCCACTAGTTTCAGGGAATACCTTAGTGCCCAAGATGAATAACAGGTACGCAACGGCTGTATAACGAATCTGTGCAGGGTACTTTCCATCGTTGTCTTTTCTCTGCAAAGTGTTTTAAACTTCTTCTTAAGCAGCATCAGCTTGATGGTCTTTGTCCTACTAACCTTAGACACATAGAAGCTTTCCACAGAAGTTTTGTAGTCCCAACCAAACAGCTTGTTTGTAAGAGCGTGCAACTTTGACCGTTCTAGCTCCGTACAATGATCTTATCCTTCTGCAATTGATTTGCTGATAACATTCAAGCCTAGAATGTTCTGAGCATCATTAGGGATCAAGGTCATCTCGCCAAACGGGAAGTGCATGGTATCTGATTCACCATGATACCTTTCGACGAAGCAACTGACTGTCACAATATCTGGCTTCACATAATTTTCAACCAAAGGATATAGACCAGAATCATTTACTAATGTTTGAACTTCTTCAGATTCCTTAGACAAATTCCAATGATCCGCGGCTTGGTTTCGGCAAACACGCACAACTTTCTTATGATCCTACAATTAGCAGATAATACGACTAAGAGATTTTGCATAAATACAAAACAATACATATGCACGAGATATAAATTCTTACATAGGTTTGATATATAGTACGAGCCCACGAGTCGTTGTAGCCAAACAGATGCCCCAGATCATAAAAAGTTGCCCCCAAATTCTACCATCATCGCGGTCAGGTATCATGTCATCCTTATGAGAAATGTGCAAACCTTTAACTTTTGCTTTTCCGTTTCCCTTGCCTTTGCCTTCTGTGGGTTGTTGACTTGGCCCACCTTGTTCCACTACTACTTGGCTTTGGGTTGCTAATTGACTTGGACCAATCTTATTATCTTCCTCCCCACTTTCCTCTTCATCTTGCTCATCTTCCTCCTCAACTGCTCAAATAGTTTCACGGGTTACGAGATTACTACGGAGACAACCACTCTCCCAAACTTCACCTCTTGTATCAGCACCCAAACGCTTTTTGCGACCTTGGTCTTTCCCTCTAGGAGGCAGAGACTCAGGAGTACCAAGACCGTCCTTCTTTGTTTTCTTAATGCTAGCATCTTTAGTATTTTCTTTTTTAGCCTCCTTTGCTTTAGCTTCCTTTGTTTTAGATCTATTTCAAAAGAAGCACAAAATAAATATAAGACCACTAACTTTCATTTCTAATACCGGCATACATACACCACATTACGGCATAGAATCATCAATACCGGCATACCGAAAAAAGTATCGAACATGTCGGGAACCAATACCGGCATTGACAAATAATTTTGGAGGATGCCGGTACACTTTAGGAAGTTCCTGGATAACAAAATACTAGTACCGGCAGATACGTAAAATAAAAACTGATGCCGGGACCTAATACCAGCATTGACACAAAAATGTCGAGGATGACGGTATTACTTCTGAAGTTCCTGAATACCAAAACTATAGTACCAGCATGGAATCTAACATAAGATGTATGTCGGTACTGGGTTCCGAAGTGGGCTTCATCCTAAATAGATTGCTGAACTAAGTTCCGGTGTGGTCTTCAACCTAAAATAAATATCGGGATATACTACCGGTGTGGTCTTCATCCTAGATCGAATGACGGTAACTATTTCCGGTGTGGTATTCATATTAAATTGAATGCCGGAATTACTGAAACTCAATTTTTTCAGTTAGGTTTTCGCGATTTTGACCTAAAGCCATAGCTACAAATCGATTGAAATACTAATTAAACAGTTTTAAATGACTTACCTTCTCATAGAAGCCATATTTCTGATTAGTTGATCGTCCTATAACTCTTGTTCTTCGTGTTCTTGCTCTTGAGCAATCAAAGCAAGCCTCTTTTGTTGTTTTTGTTGAGCAATCGATTGGGCATTTGGTTTCTTTAATGGAGGCATGGTTATGATTCGGGTAGGTTAATCGACGAAGAAAATTTTGAATTAACGATTAATCGTCGATGAAGAAGATGAAGGAAATTTTTTTTTTCCGAAACCTAACCCTAATGAGTGCCGGAACTGATGGTGTAGCATGGGGGATATTTGATTTGGTTTTAGATTTTAAGTTTTAGTAGAAAGAGTACAACAGTCTTTTCATAATGATTTTTACTTAATCTAAGGGTGTTTTAGTATTTTCGCCCCCAAAAACACCCCTTAGCAGACACCTTTGGTTGGGGGAAGTAATTCATATCCCCCAATTAGTTTCCATGTGATCTGATAAAGAATAAACCTAATAAATGGAATTTTAAATGACATTTCTATGCTTAATATGCTAACTTGATCACCGATGGTTCACGTATCAACAAATTATACTAACCAATATTAGTTGGAGTATAAACACATAGAGGCCACTTTTTTACCCTGAGTTACAATTTTAGGTCACTTTCTCGCAAAACTAGGTCTTCAGCCATATTTCCATCCAAATCCGTTATTTTTGTCAATTTTTCGGTCAATCCAGTCGATTTCTCCTCATATGAGATGAGATATTGTTGCACACTTTATCATTGTACCCTTATACACGTGTAAGGCAAACGATGTTTGATCTGTTAATTGTGTAGATCTTGAAAAGAATCAACGGGTTAGATTAGATGAAAAAACGTCTCCACGTGTCGAAAACACAATTAATCTTATTATCTATCAAATTTCATCTCGAAAATAATCAAATGTCGCTAGTAAACCCTAAAAGCTTTGGCATACTAACATTCATTATCTTCTTTCTTCAGAAAACCTTTCTCTACAGGTCAATTTTTTTCTCTGTTGTTCTTCCTCTTGTTAGTCGCATTGCAGAACTATTGCTTTCGACACTGCAGTGAAGATGGTGAAGAATAAAGGGCACGAGAAAGGTTACTCAGATTGATCTCATTCGATCTATTCCATGGTATTTTAAGATAAATCAGCAGTTTGAAATTGATCTAATTTGATCTATAAGAAGTTCTGACCAGAGTTTGAAATTGATTTGAGAATAGTTTTGGGTTTAGTTTTGTTTCCCTAGAATTCAGTTTCAATTATGTTCAACTTCATCGATTCGTTTATTGGAATTTTTGAGTAATTTAGGGTTTGATTTTATAGATTATTAATTGGCATTGAATGAGAAAGGTTGATCAAGTACATCGATTATTGAAGCAGGAAAAATGGAACAAGGTTATAGAGTGTGGGTGATTTTAGCTGAAGAAATTGCAGGAATGGGTACGGGTTTGCTGTGGATTGCTTGTTGTTGCAGTGATAGCCACAGTTTTGTTGATGCAGATAGACAAGATTCTGGCAGAGATGCAGATGAACTGTTGGTCGTGTTCAAGAACATGAAACTGTAAAAGCAGTGGTGTTTACTACATGGTGGTTGAATTACTGGAGCTGTTGCAGCAATAGATGGTGGTAATTGCAGTGGTGAGATTGAGCTGAAATGGAACGGGTCAGGTGCAATGATTGCAGTTGTGGAATGGGAAATTAAGAAATGATCGACGATTTGGATGTTTGCAGTGGCAGTTAGGTGTTGGGTTGGACATTTTGTTTCCTTCCTTGGTTAAATTAGAAAGCATGGTTTTGTCGCACAATTTATTCGAAATTTGGGGTTATCTGATATTGTTTGGTCAGGAGATCCTTGCACTTGGTCGAATCGTAGAAAAAGAAAATCTCTAATTCGTGTTAGACTTGATCGACCTATAGGTAATAGCATAGCCATTTTTCAGAGGCTAATGTTTAATTTGTTACCAGTTGGGTCTGACCATGCTCCCGTTTTGGTTGAAACTAATCCTGTTCGATGTAAGACAACTAAATTATTTGGAGTTTTTGAGTACTGGCTTGGTCATGTATAGAGTGTAAAAATGTTATTCATCAAGCCTGGAATACTCCTCTATTGGCAAATGATTCTGATTGTATTCAGCACAAACTTGAAATTACTCAACATAGTTTGTCTGTTTGGAGTAGTAATACTTTTGGTGTTATACAAAGGTATATCAAGAACCTTAAATCTCAGCTCCAGTACATGGTACATCATAACCCCCAAGCTGAATTATTGCCGAAATATCAGCAGACTAAGCTAGAATTGTCTAAATGGTATGATATATCTGATCAGCATGTTAGAAAAATCTCTAGGGATAATTTATTTACATATGGAGATCGTAATACTAAATACTTTCATGCTAGAGCTAACTTCCGTCGTCGTAGAAATCATATTGCTTCCTTACAAAATCCTTTAGGCATGTGGTGCAAGACTAGGAAAGAAATAGAGGAGCTTTTAAATAATCATTTTAAACATATTTCAAACTCTTCCAATCCATGTACGGATTCTGAATTACTTGGATTAATTTCTCCTTGTATCACCGAAGAAGATAATTTGAATTTATTACAGATGCCTACTGTCGAGTAAATTAGACATGTGATTTCTCAAATGCCCAGGGCCTGATGGGTTCCAGATAGGTTTTTATAAGTTTAGATGGGATATTGTGGAATCGGATGTCGTGCATTTAGTACAAGATTTCTTCAGAACTCAAACTTTTAATCTTAGTTTGAATTTTTACTTATCAGACTCTTATTTCAAAGGTAGAGTGTCCTGTTACACCTAGTGATTTTCGTCCAATAAGCTTGTGTAATGCCACATATAAGATTATTACTAAATTACTAGTTACCAGGATGAAACCCATTATTTCTAAGACAATATCTCCGTATCAATCTGCATTTGTTTCAGGGAGATGTATTCAGGACAACATAGTTATAGCGCATGAATTGCTCGACACTATGAATAAAAGAAAATATAAAGTATGCGATGTTGCTATTAAGATAGACATGTCTAAAGCGTTTGATCGTATTGAATGGTCTTTTGTGTATGACATACTTAAGCAATTAGGATTCGCTGAGCAATGGTGTCAAATGATTTATCATTGTATCTCTTCTTCTGCTACATCTTTGTTGTTAAATGGTTCTCCTTGTAAACAGTTTGTCCCTTCCAGGGGTCTTCGGCAGGGTGATAGCTTATCTTCGTATTTATTTATAATATGTATGGATTCTTAATCTAGGCTTTTACTTAATGCTGAAGCTCAGAAAAAAAATTCATGGGGTGAAGCCGGCTAGAAATTGCCCATCTATAACATATTTGTTTTTTTTGCTGATGATGTGTTATTGTTTCTTAAAGCTAAAACTACTGAACTATCTCATGTGCAAGACATTTTGCTTAGGTTTATTCGTGATACAGGTCAAGTCATTAACCATATCAAGAGTGGCATAGCTTTTAGCAGAAATATTTCTAGGCATAGACAAAATGAATTAGCTAATCTGATGCAAATGCACCATATGAAATGTACTGATAAATATCTTGGTGTTCCATTGTTTCTAAATAAGTCTAAAGCTGATAGCTTCCATTCTCTAATAGTTCAGATGCAAAGAAAGTTGGATGGGTGGAAATAAAAATTAATTTCGCAAACGGGTAGAGCTATTCAAATTCAAGTTGTTTTAAATTCGGTTGTTATGTACCAAATGACATGTTTTCCTTTGCCTGTCTCCGTAATTAAACAGCTAGAAGCTGTATAGAGGAGGTATTGGTGGGGTCATCAACCTAAAAGAAAGGGATTGAATCCCAAATCCTGGACGAGTTTGTCATTGCCTAAACGGTATGGGGGACTTGGCTTTAAAAACTTTAGGAAGTTCAATTTAGCTCTTCTCACCAAAATGGCATGGAGAATAGTTAATAATCCCAACAATCTATGTACTCAGGTTTTAAAATCTAAATACTTTCCTAAGCATTCTCCTTTGCATTATAAACCTAAGAAGCATAGTAGTTGGATTTGGAAAGGCATTAGGAAAGAGTTAGAAATAGTAAAGCAATATTGTGGCGCCCCATAAGCTAGCAGCTGACTAAACCAAGAGATTAATAAAAATAAAGAGGCACTAAGAATCTAAATCATTTACTTAAGCATTCAATTAAGAAATGTGCAACTGTTGATGGTGGTTTTTAGCTTAGGGTTAAGATCGCAAAACCGCACATCTGACATGTAGTCACTATGAGCATTAGCACATTTATTGAATCGATCAGCATACCTACGTAAGAATTACCAGGGTACCTTTTTTTTATGTGTCATGTTCCACGGAAGAACCCTTAACATTGACTGACATCATCTATGCCAAACGCTAATTCTCATGCTACCGTGCCAAGGCATGCCAGCCGCACCGCTGTGCCAATGGAAAACCATGCCAGCCACATCTCCGCGCCAAGGCATGCCAACCGTGCCAGCCGCACCACTGTGCCAATGGAAAACCATGCTAGCCACATCTCCGTGCCAAGGCATGCCGACCATGCCAGCCGCACCACTTTGCCAATGGCAAATCATGCCAGCCACATCTCCGCGCCAAGGCATGCCAACCATGCCAGCCGCACCGCTGTGCCAATGGAAAACCATGCCAGTCACATCTCCGCACCAAGGCATGTCAACCATGCCAGCCGCACCACTATGCCAATGGCAAATCATGCCATCCACATCTCCTCTCCATGGCATGCCAACCATGCCAGACGCACCACTGTGCCAATGGCAAACCATGCCATCCACATTTCCGCGCCAAAGCATGCCAACCATGCCATCCGTACCACTGTGCCAATAGCAAACCATGTTAGCCGCACCATGCGCCAATGGCATGCCAAACCCTTGGCCCCACCATGCCAAGCCAACCGCACCTTACCTTGGCCCCAACCATGCTAGCCGCACCATGTGCCAATGGCATGCCAAACCCTTGGCCCCACCATGCCAAGCCAACCACACCTTGCCTTGGCCCCACCATGCCAAGTCGTCCGTGCCAAACCCTTGGCCCCACTATGCCAAGCCATCCGCGCCATTTGCCTTGGACCCACCATGCTAGCTTTCCCTATGCGGCTACCAAAACAAAGGCGTGCGACGATCAACGACCACCCTTCCATCCTAGATGCAAATCCTAGCCGTCCAAGGTTGCCAAACAACGCATGGTAACCTTTAGCCCAAAACCCTAGTTTTGGCCACGCCAAACCGCGCCAAGGCATGGCAACCACCTTTCCGCGCCAAACCATGTCGGCCTTTCCTATGAGGCTACCAAAACAAAGGCGTGCGACGGTCAACGTCCACCCTTCTATCCTAGATGCAAATCCTAGCCGTCCAAGGTCGCCAAACAACGCATGGTAATTTTTGGCCCAAAACCCTAGTTTTGGCCACGCCAAACCGCGCCAAGGCATGCCATGCCAATGTGCCAATGGCATGCCAACCACCTTGTCGCGCCATACCATGCCGGCCTTCCCTATGCGGCTACCAAAACAAAGGCGTGAGACAATCAACGGCCACCCTTCCATCCTAGATGCAAATACTAGCCATCCAAGGTCGCCAAACAACGCATGGTAACCTTTGGCCCAAAACCCTAGTTTTGGCCATGCCAAACCGCGCCAAGGCATGCCATGCCACATGTGCCAATGGCATGCCAACCACCTTGCCGTGCCATACCATGCCGGCCTTCCCTACGCGGCTACCAAAACGAAGGCGTTCGACGATCAACGACTACCTTTCCATCCTAGATGCAAATCCTAGCCGTCCAAGGTCGCTAAACCATGCATGGTAACCTTTGGCCCAAAATTATAGTTTTCGCCACGCCAAACCGCGCCAAGGGATGCCATGCCACATGTGCCAATGGCATGCCAACCACCTTGCCGCGCCGTACCATGCCGGCCTTCCATATGCGGCTACCAAAACAAAGGCGTGCGACGATCAACGGCCACCCTTCCATCCTAGATGTGAATCCTAGCCGTCCAAGGTTGCCAAACAACGCATGTCACAAACCGGGGGATGCTCATTGGGTATTAGTTTGGCAGTTTACAGCGTGCGACATACACTACGCCCCTTATAAGAAAGTGTCATAAGGATGAGGCGGTTAGTAAATACAGAGAGCAATGGTGAAACACTTTCTTTTATGGAACATCAATTCCAGGCGTTACCGGTTACCACCTCCTCCCATTTACTTACCCGTTTTCCATTTCTTAATGAGACCAGAGTACGTTTCACTTCGACTTGTATAAATAGGCATTACCTATTTCCACCGAAAACAAGTTTTTGGTCAGGAGCATACAACACTCAGAAATCACCTGTTATATTTCCCATCCGTTAGCTTACGCTTTCTGATACAAGTCTAAACAACTACTCTTCCATAATCAACTACTCTGGTCTCAACACTTTCTTCGCTTCCCTCCCCAAAACCAACCCTTCTCCTCCACTTTGTAACCGAAGCAAGTCTGGAACGGCCATTTCTTGGTTTAGGCCGGACTTGTACAGATTGATATCTCTAACCTAAAGTACTCCCTTGCAGTATATTGTTTATGGTTTAGACTTGTTTCTAACCCACATCACAAGAAATTACCGAAACCAGCAGAAACTATTTTCACCCTCAAACAATTGGCGATCACGGTGGGACATCAATCTCTCGGTTGCAATATCGATTTACAAATTTCTGATATCACCTTTCACTTCCAACTCCAACAAGGTGGAACTCAGATCCGGATCAGCTGTCGAGAACACCAACGCAGAATCTGTCTCTGGTGTTGACGCTACTTCCAACAACATCACTATGCCACCTACGGACCCCAGTAACACCGAAAGAACTCCTTCAGGTGTAACACCGCCGATCACCATGGCCAGAGCCGCTGCCGCCTCTAGTATCCCTGTGCAACTTGCTAATCCTGGCAGTACTGAAAGCGCTCCTTCAGGCGTTACGCCACCAGTCACCAGGGCCAGAGCTGCCGCTACCGCTCCTAACGCTTCGTCAAACATGGCACCTCCAACCGCCACTAAGACTCCAACTACCCCATTAACAGGACGAGAAACCGGAGGAACCATAGGAAACCGACCATATATCACCATCACTGATTTGATGGAACGGCAGGAGGTTCTCGCTAGAGCCTAGACGAATATGGTTTCCACACAGAAAGAAGTACTCGTCTTTCTCAAATCCCTGACAGAGCGGCTGCCGCGTGAGTCACGCCCTCCATAGCCGATTAGAAACGCCTCCAACACCCCCGACTCTAGCACCTCGGCGGAACGCGTCTCCGCGGACGAGGAGATTCGTGCCAGAACCCTATTGGAAAGAAGTCAGCCGTCCAATTTTGTAACACGAGACGATCTGAAACAACTTCTCCGGAATCGAATCAAGAATGATGAAATAGACATGCATCAGCATCAACCTCCTTACCCACCTAAAATACAAATAATTCCTCTTCCAAAAGGATACTCCTCTCCTCAATTTACCATGTACGATGGCACCGGAAATGCACGTGAGCATGTCTCTCGCTTCTTGGAGTCCCTAGGCGAACATGAATACAATCACGTTCTTCGTCTGAGGGAGTTTTCGAAATCTCTTACCGGAAGAGCGTACACATGGTACAACAGCATCCCCAACTGGGGTGGCATGGTTACCGCATTTTACAAGAATTACTTCTTTGTGTCTGAACAAGTTACCTTCTCGGACCTAGGAAGGATGTACCAACGGGACAACGAACATCCAAATGGTTTTTTTAAGAGATTCAAAGTTCAAGCACTAGACTTTCATGACCCAAACATGACCGAGCAACAACTGGTGAATTCATGCATCAACGGTATGGCTCCCATTTACCGTACCTTGCTAGAGAGCCTGCGTTTACAGACATTCTCTGAGCTCCATGAGGCTGCCAGGCGATCAACAACGACAGCACCAACATTATTAGAAAGAGCTAGACCAACCAGAGCCGAAGACGTACACGAAACTCGTGGGAATAAACGTCTCATCAACAAATAGTACAACGTTGGTCCCTCCTCGGTGAGCGTAGTAAATGAAGGAGGAAAAAGGAAGGCCCCAGCTGCATACCAGCAGCCTAAACGCGAAGCACCAGCACGACGAGCAACTCCGCCACGGAAGGCCACCGCTAAAGCTCCCATGCGTCATCACGAAGCTGAAGGAAATACCTTGGATTTCCCGTTTCCCATTGAGGAGGTGATCGATCTCTTAGAAGCATGGATTCAAGATGATGTTATCAGTCTACCATCTCCCAGATGCCCACCGACTGAGGCCGAGATGGCAAACCCCAAATACTGCCACTACCACAGATTTTTTCACCACCCAACCAGTGATTGCAACAGACTGAATCATATCTTCAAAGAAAAGATAGAAGCAGGGGAACTTCAACTAGGAAATGAGGGAGTACATCGAGACCCACTTCCGGTGAGGAATTGTGGAGTCTCTGGGGACTCTGTACACGAGACTGTGCGATCCATGATGCAACACATATGTGATATTCTCTACCTTTTTTCACGGCTCTCAATCGTTTCATGTCGGGAAAACGGTTTTTTTCCTCCACGGAAGCCACGCCAAGAGCCCAAGCTCTCTCAGCGAGCGGAATCGAAAAGGACAACTGGGGACTGCTGACCACGTCCTATTTAAGAGGTATTGAATTCGACAACACGCTAATCGATACGGCCTCTGACTTCAACATTGTTACTTTCAAGACTCTGAAAGCTGCGGGATTTACGAAACAAGAGGCTACACATTCCCC
Source organism: Papaver somniferum (assembly GCF_003573695.1). NCBI lineage: Eukaryota > Viridiplantae > Streptophyta > Magnoliopsida > Ranunculales > Papaveraceae > Papaver > Papaver somniferum. Next base: position 66,395,208 of record NC_039361.1, read on the forward strand.
ATCCGTGATTAAGAACCCGGGTGGGGAAGCCTTGAACGCGCACGGCTACATTAACCTAGAGATCAAGATGAGTGACGATATAACGCATACCAAATTCCACATTGTCAAAAAACTGGGTTAAGACATGATATTGGGGCACTTGTGGGTACTCGACAACAAGGAGAAATTGGGAACATCCCCTCTACCAATGTCAACGCCCGAAAGAATCTCTAACAAACCGTCCCATTTGCTACCGCATCGGCGAGTTACCGATAAAACCCGGACACCTGGAGATGTTCTGTTGGCGCTAACTCATAGATTCCAAACGCAAGTAAGTTTGGCCGAACGATCTTCTCTACAACCAGTCATTTCTTCCCCTATTCCATCATGGGGACTCAGCGCGATTACTGGCACGGACGCTGTCAAGAGATGTGAGTGGGGCGCTGGGTCATTCAAACGCTTTGCAAAGAATTTGGAAGCTGCCATCGAAACTGACGAGACCAAGATTAAAACGGTTACACAACACCCGAACTCGTTTCAAATCGAAGATATGGTGGTCAAAGTGAACTCGTTTCAAGTTGGGAAGATGACGGTAAAGATAGCTGTTCGGACCGATTCACCCAAGGAAAAAGAAGACGAGCCATATTTGGTGGCAGACGTCCTTTTGGGAGGTTACTGCAAGCTCATCAACACAAACAAGATGGTAGGTGTGATAGTTCACTCGCGACAGATCAAGCTTTTCAATCCCTAAAACGTTGTACTACCCTCTTCCAGCACTATCCCTTTAGTATTTCTTCAGCAATTTCTCCTCCCGCTTGATATCTGTATTTCCCCAAGATGAATGCACCGTTTTTATTCTTCTTAAGGGTTTCCTTTTTATTCAAAAGGCATACATTTCTTTCCGAATGAGTTTTTTAAATCTCAGAAAAATATACCAAACAAATCCCAAATCATTGAGAAGCTATTAACCATCCAATCACAACCAGAAACACCAACCCATTATAAGGGAAGGCTTGGGTCTTTCAAAAAAAAATGAGAAGTTTTATTCGAAGACAGAAACCGCAAATGGGATGCTAATTGAAGAAACCCTAACTTCGCCGCGAATACAAGGTAAAAAAAGAATCTGCAAAACATCAGGACAACTAAGCGACGAATAGAAACAATGAAGAAGAAGAAGCTAGTAATATAAAGCTAATGTGTGAATTGCCAATGCCTCGGTCGGAGCTTTTTTTCAAACACTTTACCCAACAATCTTTCGGGGAACAAAGGTTCCATCCAGAAGCCACGTCAGCAATAGCAGCCTCAACATCCCACTTGGAAGCCGTCTCAGCAGCAACATCATCCGTATTTTTACCAACATCCGCCTCGGCAACCAACCCAGCATATGCCATCACGATTTCTCCAATGCCACCGACAACAGTTTCTCCGTCTTCTCCAAAAGTTGTTTCAGTTTCATCAACCGCAACATCATCATCTTCCTCGGAAGTCTTCTCAACGACCTTTCGAGGAGAATTTCCCGATTCATCAGAATCAAGGGTTATGACACCGTCTTGGACAGGAGAGCTATGTTGATTTTGCCGTAAAAGTTTCACAAGCTCGGTCTTCTGCCGTTTCAACTGAGAAGCAAGTTGTCCCTCCCTAACAGTGGGCCGTGAAGAGGTTTTGTTGCACCAAATCCTCCCAACGCACTGGGATGCTTCGCCGCATTCCCGTTCTTTCTCCAAAGGTATGTCCCGAATGATTTCGCCAGCTTTACGAAATAGAGATTCAATTCTATTCAACGCCTCCCCATGAGAAGAAACTGATTTTCGTCGATTCAAAAATTTCTCCCCGAAAAATTGGAGACATGTCTGTCATTGGAAGATCCCATTATGTGCTACAAAACCATATAAAGACTAGAGGATAGACACGATTTCAGCACGACCTGTGCAAATGAAGGATTCAAGATCATCTCTTATAACCAGCAGAGCGATGAGGTCCCGAAAAGGAAATCCTCCTACCAGCCGCGGATTGAGGCGTGATATCAGATTCTAATGAAACCGTTTTCTACTAGCGAACATAAGGGAATGCCTAGCCACGTGAGGTAAATTAGGATTTGGTGAGAAAACGTGGAAGTACATGTTTAAGACACGCTTGCCCACATTGTTACTTCTCTGCCGCCAGCACCGAGACTTGAAAAAAAACCCCGACAAGGTGACATGAAGAGAAGGAATAACGCCCCCTTTCTACGAGCATAACACTTGCGGGGTTTTGAATAAGGAAAGAACTTCCTATGTGAGTCACGTAAGGAAAAGAGATAACCATGCCCGCAAAGACAAGCCACTATTGGGTCAAGCCGTCCGCGCATGATTTGCCTCACCAAACCGTGTCATGCCTTGCACCACCGTACGCGCCATGCTTGCCTCGCCAAATCGCGTCATGCCTTGCACTATCGTGCCGCGCCATGACTTGCCGCGCCAACACCAACAAACTCTCCAAGCCAGCGTCACGATGTTCCCTAACCCAGCCAAGGTGATGCATGACCAGACTAAGCCGACGATTTTCATCTCACCACTCCATGGTCTGCACCACCACTACAATTTATGCAAGGCCGCCAACACGGGAAGCACAAACTCTCTTTACCTCTCGAAAAAGGTTAGTCGGACCTTCCTGACCATCTTTTCACGACTTGTTTTTTCGATTTTTGTCCTAACCTGTCACCATCTTATACTTACCTTGCAACGATGCTCCCGTTCCGAGCTAAGCATGAGACTTAATGTTGATGGCGGTTTTTAGCTTAGGGTTAAGATCATAAAATCGTACATCTGACATGACGTCACTATGACCATTATCACATGTATTGAATCGATCAGCATGCCTACGTAAGAATTACCAGGGTACCCTTGGCCCCACTATGCCAAGCCATCCGCGCCATTTGTCTTGGCCCCACCATGCTGGCTTTCCCTATGCGGCTACCAAAACAAAGGCGTGCGACGATAAACGGCAGATGAAAATCCTAGCCGTCCAAGGTCTCCAAACAACGCATGGTAACCTTTGGCCCAAAACCCTAGTTTTGGCCATGCCAAACCGCACAAAGGCATGCCATGCCACATGTGCCAATGGCATGCCAACCACCTTGCGGCGCCATACCATGTCAGCCTTCCCTATGCGGATGCCAAAACAAAGGCGTGCGACGATCAACGGCCACCCTTTCATCCTAGATGCAAATCCTAGATGCAAATCCTAGCCGTCCAAGGTCGCCAAACAAGGCATGGTAACTTTTGGCCCAAAACCTTAGTTTTGGCCACGCCAAACCGCGCCAAGGCATGCCATTCCACAAGTGCCAATGGCATGCCAACCACCTTGCCGCGCCATACCATGCCGGCCTTCCCTATGCGGCTACCAAAACAAAGGCATGCGACGATCAACGGCCACCCTTCCATCCTAGATGCAAATCCTAGTCGTCCAAGGTCGCCAAACAACGCATGGTAACTTTTGGCCCCAAACCCTAGTTTTGTCCACGCCAAACCGCGCCAAAGCATGCCATGCCACATGTGCCAATGGCATGCCAAACACCTTGCCGCGCCATACAATGACGTCCTTCCATATGCGGCTACCAAAATAAAGGCATGCGACGATCAACGACCACCCTTTCATCCTAGATGCAAATCCTAGCCGTCCAAGGTCGCCAAACAACGCATGGTAACCTTTGGCCCAAAACCCTAGTTTTGGCCACGCCAAGGCATGCCATGCCACATGTCCAATGGCATGCCAACCACCTTGCCGCGCCATACCATGCCGGCCTTCCCTACGCGGCTACCAAAACGAAGAACGATCAACGGCTACCCTTCCATCCTAGATGCAAATCCTAACCGTCCAAGGTCGCCAAATCACCCATGGTAACCTTTGGCCCGAAACACTAGTTTTGGCCATGCCAAACCGCTCCAAGGCATGCCATGCCACATGTGCCAATGACATTCCAACCACCTTGCCGCACCATACCATGCCGGCCTTCCCTATGCGGCTACCAAAACGAAGGTATGCGACAATCAACGGCCACCCCTCCATCCTATATGTGAATCCTAGACGTCCATGGTTGCCAAACAACGCATGGTAACCTTTGGCCCAAAACCCTATTTTTGGCCACGCCATACCGGCCTTCCCTATGCGGCTACCAAAACGAAGGCCTGCAACAATCAACGACCATTTTTTCATCTAAGGTGCAAATCTTAGCCGTCCAAGGTTACCAGCTAACGCATGGCAACCTTTGGCCTTAGTTTGGTCACGCCTAAACAAAGCCAAAACCCTAACTATTGGCCGCGCCTAAACTAGGCCATATTAAAGCCATACTGATCATGCTTTCATGCCACTGGCTACCAAACGAAGGGTTGCAATAATCAACGGCTACCTTTCCTCTTAAGATGCAAAATCTCGACTGTCGAAGGTCACCACCGAGCCGGCAAGTCTCCCAAGCTCAACTTGCCATACAACAACAACGTGCTACATGTTTTCCACGAAAACACTCGAGACATCAACGCATGTCACAAACTGGGGGATGCTCATTGGGTATTGGTTTGGCGGTTTACAGCGTAAGGCGTACACTACGCCCGTTATAAGAAAGTGTCATAAGGATGAGGCGGTTAGTAAATACAGGGAGTAATGGTGAAATGCTTTCTTTTATGGAACATCAATTCCAGGCGTTACCGGTTGCCACCTCCTCCCATTTACTCACCCGTTTTCCATTTCTTAATGAGACCAGAGTACATTTCACTTCGACTTGTATAAATAGGCATTACCTATTTCCACCGAAAACAAGTTTTTGGTCAGAAGCATACAACACTCAGAAATCACATGTTAGCTTTCTCATCCGTTAGCTTACGCTTTCTGATACAAATCAAAACAACTACTCTTCCAGAATGAACTACTCTGGTCTCAACACTCTCTTCGCTTCCCTCCCCAAAACCAACCCTTCTCCTCCACTTTGTGACCGAAGCAAGTATGGAACGACCATTTCTTGGTTTAGGCCGGACTTGTACAGATTGATATCTCGAACCTAAAGTACTCCCTTGCAGTACATTGTTTAGGTTTTAGACTTGTTTCTCACCCACATCACACGAAATTACCGAAACCACCAGAAACTGTTTTCACCCTCAAAGAACAACAAACTTAACCCAAAACTATCCCCGCTCAGAAATATATATACAAGAAAACTCTTCTCAAATGATACATATATAATAGTCATTTGGTTTTCGAATATAATATGCAACATAATAAACATAGCCGAAATAATCTAACAATCGGATTCAACTCCTCGAAGCTTCCCCTACGCAACTCTAATCTGTCTCTGAAACTGAAAGTGGGAATGGGTGAGCACATCATCCCTAGAAGAGGTGCCCATCAGGAATAACATTCAACTTTAAAGAAATCATGAGCAAGATTTGGAAAACAATACATGTTTTTCCCAAACAACAAAGTGACTAAGTCACTAATAATACTCAAAACATGTATATGGACAAACTCCTTCGTCAAACAATGTACTACTATGGTTGTGCAATTCCTAACTCGCAAATCCACACCTAATCGTAAGTATTGATGTCGACAATTCCGAACTCGCAAACTGCCGACCAATATATCATAAAAGCTCTAGGTATAAATGTGAAGGAGCGTATCCTATATACCACAGGTGGAAATTCTTATTTCCCATAACAATTCATGACGACAACAAAATATTACAAGTCATTTCCAAACCATGGAAAGATTAAAAATAACCAACAGAACACTCATAATACAAGTTGAACAATGTATGAAGTGCACAAATATACGATGCATGAGTTTATAAACATAAATCTTTCTAAAAGAAACAACAATGGTTTCAAAAGAGTTAAATGTATTCCCACCTCTTTTGCCACGCCTACCTCGAGATCCACGATCCACTGGTTCGTCCTTTGATTCGATCGTTGTTAATATAGACTAACTGTTAATCACACAAGAAGTCTAAGAAGCTACCCAAAATGACTCATACAAGAATCATACAAGTCTATCTAATTGCTCTAAGCCCATTTACAGTTCTACACTTCTTTATTATCCAGTGAAAATGACTCTTTATTCCCTTTGTTTGGGTTGGGTGGTTTTGGGCGTGAGCTAATCGCACTGTTTAGACCGTGAGTGCTGCAGACATTTGATGTCTCGCTGGCGTGGCCGGACCGCCTAAGCGCCCTTGTTTCCAAGGGGAACACTCTTCGCTCGACCCTTCTCGATGCCGATAGTTCGGCTTTCCTTCTCGTTTTTTTTTATACTCCGCTTTAGTCCGCTTCCCCGATGACACCCCTACCCCATACATCCCGCCCGACCGGTGATGTCCAGTTCGGGACAGCCGCCCAGGCTTAATCCATCGAGCCGTTGTTCCGTCCCGGCCATCAATGATATCTGATCTGACTTGCTTGGTTCCGTAGATGAAGATTGTGTTGGGCTGGCCAATGTAGGTCCCCGTATCGTCGTAGATGTACAGAGAAGCGGAGATCTTGATGTCTGGGGAACAAGATGTATCCCACCTGACGTGTCTCACAATGCTTGACTTCGTATCTACGCACACTTCATGGGATTGCTACCCTTTGGCTCAGTCCGTCGATTTTCTCCTAGAGGACAGTTAGCGAACGCGCGAGTCGAAGACGAACCCAGTGCGTTGTTGGCACCAAGGAAAATTTAATCCTTGGCCCCTTCTGGGCCTAGTGTTTACCCCATCGACGCTTACCGCGGCTAGTAAGGACTGACTAAGGACCGAGATCCGAAGTCTAAGGGAGCATCGAACTTGGGTTAACGTGTGCACTAACATCTGGAGCCGAGGTACAAGGGGCCTTATTGAGCGCCTCAGGGTTCCTTCACATGGATTGCGATTTTCCATGCTTTCTTATCGGACACGATGCAATGAACTATCCCAATCACGATGTAGTTTCCGAAGATTAGCCGGGCCTATCGGCCAAGGATATATACTCTTTATTATCCATCTCTTTCATATCTAAAGGTTTAACTAATCCAATTAGATTGATTTTATAGTCCATAGTTAAGTCTTATGAATATCTACAACTTTGTAGAATAAGCCAAGGGCTAATTCGGACCACAAGAGGTCCAACCCATCAAGGCGTGAAAACTATGCCTAAGCCCAAGTTCATTAATCCAGCCCATTAATCTAAGGCCTGGTCCATCTGATCAACTGACTGTCTCTAACAGTCAACAGGTTTCTAACGGTCAACGTCAGTCTAATGGTCAAGTCCAGGGTCAATGGTCAAATGAGTCAACTCAACGAGTTGATCAGGGTTTACTAAGTTAACTCAGTCACTAAGACTGATTCAGGTAAGTCAAATTCATATCTGACTCAGTCAGATAAACTGAGTCAGCTAAGTCTAACAGCTGACTGGAAAGACTAGGCGCAGGCCATTGCACAGGCCAGACTTCTAATGCATAATCATGATGCAACACAAAAAACAACACAAACCAAAACACAATACAATTACATATTCTCTACCAACCTGATTCCAGGCTTTAACCAAAGTCCAGTTTCATCCTCCATCAACAGCAACACAGGTAAAACACTGAACAACATATAACACCACTTCCATCTATAACTCATTCATCTTATTACTATTACAATTTACTACATTCACTGGTTGAACAGGCTCATATGCACTTCTACTCAAATTGACTTAATCTCAATTACTCCAACCACCAATAACTCATAAACCATTATATCACCTGCAGTTTCAGTTCAACTCATCTATCATGGCAACATTTACCTTCCATATACATAAATCTTTCATTTCTGTCTCAATTACACAAACAACATCACCATACCTCAGAACCGCAACTATACATGCCTAAGTACAATCCAACAACAACATACCAACTCTAGCACACTTAAACCTCCATAAACAAAATCATCATTGTCAGTTAAACAAACTCAACTGCACATCCATATCTTCACTAAAATCTAATCCATTCTAACTCATTTCATTCCCTACAATTATAACAAGACCAAGTCCCCATCTTGAAATAAAATCAATTCTTGTATCACCTCCATTCTCTGTAACTCAAGACACTTCAGCTACACCCAACTTTGTTAAACCATTCTAAAACAGTCTCGCTATCAACTTCATAAACAGCCACATGAACACAACAATAACACTTAACATACTTTACTAAGATTGCAGAGAAGAATTACTACCTCACCCATTGGAATTGAATCCTTCTTTCTCCTTGAGTCTATTCAACATATCATCCCAACCATCTTCATCAATCCTTCTTAAGATGCCAACTACCCACCAGTTTGGTTCAATTCCTCTCGAAAGCCCTAACCTCAATTTTGGGGAAGAACAGAACATGAATCCTAATTTACTGATTCACCAATCTCATCTTCCAAATCAATCTTAACTCTTAATTAGAGACAAACCCAACTCCAAACAGACTTCTACACTTTCAATTTCATCTTTAATTTCACACGAAAACAAATCAATTGCAGAAACCCTAATATTCTTTAATATCGAATTAATCTTCATCTTGAACCTTAATTCATTCAATTAATCAACACCCATTAAAACCCCATTTCCTAGAACATCAATTCCATCTTCTAATTGTTTATCTGAATTTCAAACCCAAAACCAGAAACCCTAATTTCTTCCCGTACACGATAACATCTCAATTCTTCTTCGTAATTAGTAGAATAATCACCTCCTCCTTCCTTTATACATCCTCACAATTTGATTCACTCAACCACGCCTCAATTTCGTCTCTCGATCATTAACAGAAGAAGAAAATAGAAAGAGCGGCAGAAGAAAGAGAAACGATAAGAAATAAGAAGAAGAAGAAGAAAGAAAAGAGGTTCGAGTATATCTTATCGATTTTGTCCTGATAAGACCAAGGACAACTGATAATTGAACCCTCCAAATAGATATGGGTAGCCAGGGTCGGTCCACACTGCAAAAAACTATTTTACCCCCTTCATATCTATCCAATGATATCTCCTTCGTCCAGTATCCGGTTAACACGTTCGAGTAGTCCATTCTGCATAACTTTTCGAGACCTATCCAACGGTACTAGTTTCATCTAGATCGTTTTTAGATTAATTCCTATTAATTAATGTTCATTTTAAACTAATCGAGTCATTATCGGCTAAGACATCTCATGACCAATATAATAGCGTTGACGAGCTTGAGGGTCTTTACAAATATCATGTTTGGGAGATTGGAAATGGAGAAGATGTTAGTATCTGGCAAGATAATTGGATACATAAAAATGACCAACCTCTAGAAAGACCAACTGCTTATCACTTGCAGGATTATGTTGCAGTTTATCAATTGATTAACCCTTACACCCAAGAATGGGAAGAGTCTGCTTTGAATGAACTGTTTAATGATACTCAAATTACAAAAATTCAGAGGATTCGATTGCCTAGCACAGGTAATAATCAAATCAGGTAGTCTCTGATGAATTCAGGTAAGTTCGCTACCAAATCCACTTATGCTCAATTGATACGAGGTCAATGTCATGATAGCGCTTTGGAATATAAACAATGGTTAAGGTTGTGGCATTTGGATTTATTACCTAAGTTTAAATTGTTTTTGTGGAAGTGTTTGCATAACATTCTACCTCTGAAACCGTACTTGTTTAGATAAAATGTTACAGCGGATGCTCTTTGTTCTTTTTGTGGAATTGCTGAAGAGACTACGGATCATTTGTTTTGTCATTGTGATTTTTCCAGAGCAGTTTAGTTTGGAAGTTTCCCTCAAGAATTACTGCTAATTTCCATTCTTTGCATGATTGGTTGCTAAGCTGGCTTGATAATAAACAGTCATCTGAGTCTCTTTGTGACCAAAAAATATGTATCTGTTCTTTGGAAGATTTGGAAAGCGCGTAGTAAAGAAAGTATTGAAAATGAGACGCAACACCCTATAAATGTTATACAAAAAGCAAGAATGCTGTTGGAGTCTCGTTTACAAACTCAGACTCTATTTAAGACTCTTCAAACGCATTCTGTTAGCTTAAAATCCGCTCAGTTACCTTATAAATTGACTAAGGAGTTCATAAATAATAACACTGATTGTGAATATGCGTTTGTAGATGCTTCATTGACGGATGAGAAGTTCAGATCAGCAAGATGCTGGACAATCTATGTTGATTCAATAATTGAAGCAGAAGCTCAAACCATTCTTTCAGCAATAACCTAGTCAACTCTGTTGCAACTGGAAAAAGTAATATTCGTATCCGATAACCTTAACCTAGTTAATGCACTAAATGAAGCACCTTCAGCTATGCATTGGACGCAGTTTTCTCCTGTGAATGATTGTAAAGACGAATTAAGTTCTTTCGTAAAATCCAAGTGTTTGTTTGTAAATAGGAAGTGCAATCAACAGGCGGATGCTTTATTAAAATATGCCAGGAAAGCTCATGTAAATAGGGATTGGAGACAGTTTCCTTCTGATGTTGTATCAGAGGTGTCTCCTTTCTTTTTGTAACTTTTTGTTTTTTCAATAAATCAGGTTTCCTTCAAAAATAAAAAAAAAAAAAAAAAAAAAAAAAAAAAAAAATAGTTGGAGATCACATCGTCTTTCACACTCAGCTAATAAGTATTACTTATGCATTAGTCAGCTAAAGATAACTGTTCATAACTAGGCAAGAACAAAATGCATAGAAGGTACAGATAGCGGCTCAGGCGTGTATAAATAATGAGAAATGATATGTACACCGAAGTTTTACACTTCGCTGTGTATCGTGCTCTAATAGCAGGGGGGGCCCTGCTAAAGTCCAGGGATGCGGGGCCCACTATCTCTATTAGTGTGTCGGTGCAAATTGAAGTGCAAAATTCGGTCGATCTAGCATTGCTGAGAGCATCTCAATGGTGTATGGATATTTATCCCATGTGAAGACCCAAAAAAAGAGGTAATTAACAACATAAAATCAAATAATTTTTTTGATTTTGATAATCATCTCCAGTGGTAGTTGTATTCATACCTATTTTGAAACACTTGTCACTTATTTGTAGAAAGCTAATCCACAAAATCTAACAAAATAAATAAAATAAAAACAAATAGTGGTGACGTGGGTATGTATGAGAGTCTCTAAAAACCCATACTCTCTTCCAAACTCAAACTTCCACATCAGATTGAATTTTAAATATCCAACCACCACCGGAAAAGTTTTTTTTGTTGAGAGTTTATAAAATCCTAGGTGACTTTAATATTTTTAGAGACCCATATTCCATTGGAGATGCTGATAAACAATACGCAAAGATTTTTAGAGGTGTCATGTCACATGTGCAACTGGTGGTGACGTGTACATATAATCACATGGACTGAACCGAACCGAGCTGACATGAAACTCGCTGACCAATGAAAATCAGTGATTTGTGGACTTAAAGATCTTTTTATCCTACCCTAACGGTGAGAAAAAGGTAGATAACTGCCGTTAGCCATTTTTTCAATAAAACGGTCAAAATCCGTCTAGTTTTGCAATGTGAAAAAAAAAAGTGACCTAGAATTATAACCCTCAAAAAAAAGTGTTGTTATTAGGAGGGAAAGAACGGATACGAGGAAGAAAGGATATTGGGGAGGGAATTAAAATTTAAAGAGAGGGATTGACTTTATGAAAACTACATGAAATATCGATACTACCCATCAGAGGATGTGCCGTTTTCTTCCTTGTGATGTTCTTCCATAATCAAGGAAAAAAGGCAAAAATCTTCTTCGTTCTTCCTAGTGCCAGCCCATCCAAAAGTTTAGGGTGTATGTATCATCTTTCACAACCTAGCAACGCAAGGGTGAAGAACGCACTAATTTTTTTTATAAAACAATATTCAAGACACCAATGTTTATTGATGAAACATGGTTTTTGATCTTGATCTTATAAATATAATTACTGATAAAAAATAGTTCGCATAATATTTTGGGTTTTAAATTGAACGCCAATTTCTGATTTGCCGTTATCGATCAAGAAGGAAAAGAGATGGGTTTATTTGGAAGATTATATTTCTCATTACTAGTTGGCTCCAACAACAATTGAAGATGTTGTTCGTCGTGGCGTGGATCCAATTATGCATCTGCCGGTGTTACGATTCTCGATGATATAGACACTATTCATCTGTAATTAAATATTTATTTGTTAGCTTTCTGATATACATCAATCAGAGAAGTAGTACAGTCTCCGTTAGGTCAGTAACCTAGTTAGCAATTCGGGATTCGGCAAACGTACGGAACGGCAAACGTACGAGTATTATACGGTTTTGTAAAATCCAGATTCGGTCCAAAATTCGGTCAACGGGACGTGATTCGTCATTAATTCGGAACGGCATACATACGTGTATAATTCGATTTATAAATGTGAGTTCGGCTCTGAAAATTCGGTATCTATATATAACAAATAATTTGTATTTATAAGGTCATAGACCAATTTTTATGCATATGTGTGAGCTATTTAAGGAAAAAATAAACTCAATATGATGATATTAATAATATATACAACATTAGTTATCCAAAAGGACGTCGTATGGTGGTTTAGATGCTTGGTTAGTGAGTTTGAGATCTCTCTCACCTTCACCTTCAAATCTCTTCAGTCGTTTTTGTTTCATAAAAATTACAACACGTCTAATATTCAGTCGTGTATGTTCGGGAGGCAGTAAAGCCCAAAAAGTGGAGTCTTTGAAAAGTAAAAGCTAAAGAATTTATGGCGAATTAAGCGGACGTATCATTCGGGATACGTAAAATTCGTGAACGATTCGCGAATAATCCGGGAATGCCACATAATACGCGACTTGGGTTCGGAGTTGCTAACGTACGCGAATAAGACGATAAAATTTGTGATACGGAAAAATTCGTGAATGATTCGCGAATCATTCGCGAACTTACTAAGTAAAGGATAGATGGGATATTTAGATAATTATTTAATATTCTGGTACTATTTTTTTCTATCTAGGTTGACTATATTTTGACCGAGTTTTTTCCCACCTCGTATCCGTCTTTCCCTCCTATTAACAGTACTCCAAAAAAAGAAAGGTCTATTTCTGTTTTTCACCCATATTATTTTAATGATTATCCGAGTAAATCGCAATTGATATGCAAATACTCATAGAAAATGATCAAACCAAATCTATCACAATTGCACCATTCTCTTATTCCAAATACATCATATAAGCATAAAAACTGGGGAACACAAACATCGGGGTTTTGCAAAGACATACCGTGTTCCGTCCAAGAGGGGCTCTAAGAGCAAGCTTAAAAAAACTCAAGCACTCTCCAACTGCTTGCTCAATCCTATCTCCAGTGAAAATGATCTTTTTGTTCCCTTTGTTCGGGTTGGGTGGTTTTGGGCGTGAGCTCCACGCCCAGACCGTGAGTGATGCAGACATTAGATGTCCCGCCGGCGTGGCCATACCGCCTAAGCGCCCTTGTTTCCAAGAGGAACACTCTTCGCTCGAACCTTCTCGATGCCGATAGTTCGACTTTCCGTCACGTTTTCAATCTCCGCACTAATCCACTTCCCAGATGACACCCCTGCCAAGTAAATTCCGCCCTACCGTAGTTGTCCAGTTCGAAGCAGCAGTCCAGACTTGATCTATCGAGCTGCTGATCCGATCCGGCCACCAACGGTGATCGACCAGTTGTATTTCGATTTTTGGGGACTAGCTGATCCGCCAGCAAGGGATTGACCGCCCTTGCTTGCAAAATCTATCCCCATATGAACTGTAAAGAAATGAAAAGAAAAAAAAAATATGTAACAATCTGTAGAGATTATTGCACTAATCCGCGGTAATCAACGTGGATCGTTTTCCAAAATTTACATGATGATATGAGATCATTGTACTAATCTGCAATGATCTATCCCAGTCACGATGATCAATCCTATCCCCATCATTCAGTAAAACAAATACCACATCCTGGAACACAAGCACAAAACAAAATTGGTTTTAAATTAGAAATCATGCTCAATGTTTGATTTTTTTTTATTTTTTATTTTGATATACATTCATTAAGAAGAGAATCTAAACACCTAATTTCATTAATTAAAAGAAATGATAAATTCCGAATTCCGTCAACTATTCATCAATGGAGTTCAAAATGTAGATCCTGTTTCATCAACCCTAAAAAAGTAAATTCATCAACAATGAAAAAGAGTAGCATGCCAAGGAAGGATAAACAGACCTAACGAGGATTCCATGTGCAATGTATACTATGTCATACAATAAAAAGACACTGACCAGAATAAATGAAACAGTAAATGCCTTTCAGAAGGCAAGAAATCAATTTTGAATTGTCTGGAGCCATATTCCATTAGCACGGAACTAAATGTGCAGATTGTTGACCCCTTTGGATACAAGAAGTTGTAAACAATCTGATATGGCAGAATATACTGTCATACAATCATAATTTAAGACTCACAGTGAAATGGTGCCGCTATTCTACAATCACAAACAATGGTTCCGCTGATACCATAGAAATGCATAATGTTCTGTAGCAATCTGACATTACGCATCTCAAAACCAAAATCAAAGATATTTTCCAGTAGCAAGTACCAGGTCGAGCATGGATATTGTCTCGTAAAGACCGTATCCTCAAGGGTGCGACGAAGTTTTTACACCGGCTGTCTGCTGGCCGAGACGCAACTTATCCGAAGATAAGAGTGTCTTGTTCGTTTTCGGCATGGGGGTAGTGTCCCATCACTTCCATGGGATTACGCGTTCGCGACCATGTGGGTGATGAGGCCACGTACTCCATGTCCCGGTTGCAGGGCTAATCACCTTCACGATCCTGCGAGCTGCAGAGCTACTGAGGGATGTCCCCTTTCACAATTCTACCATGACGGTTTACTTGTTCGCGGTTTGCACTGTCCTACTAAGAGAGAAAGCTTGAAACGAATAATCAAAGGTATAGAAGGTAAAGGAGGGTCCAGTGACGTACCTCATGTACATACCTCTTTTACGTGGATCGCTGCCCTCCACGCTGCTCTGTCGAGCGCCAACTCTCTTTCCAAGCCTCGGTCCTTCAGGTCCCGTTTTATACATTCATCCCAAGTTAATTTCGGCCGTCCACGTTTCTTCATTCTGCCTTCGATTCGTCCAGTGCGTCTTAAACGTATCGGGGCCTCAAGCGGTCTCCGCTGGAGATGCCCAAACCAACGCAGTCGGTTCTGTGTGAGTATCTTCTCCATCCATGCTAACCCAAGCTTCCCATGAATAAAATCATTACGCATCTCAATCATGACAAAAAAAAAAACTCCCAATCTTAAGCAAAACAGATTTTAAAGTTAGGAAGAAGGAACCAAGTGAAATGTGATTCCTCCATTTATAGTTTAGGTATGCGATATCGTATATTCAATTCCTCTATTTATAAATAAGCACATTCCATATTGTATGCTTTTATCGACTTAAAGTTGGAAGAATTCTATGGTCTGACATCCCAGAAACAAAACATTGTAATCACTTTCATCCAAATAACCAATCAAATCAAATACCTTACAGGGTTAAATTTTACTAAAATAACTCGCCAATAAAACTTACATAATTTGAATTTGAACAATAAACTTACAGGGATAAATTATACTAAAATAACTCTCCAATAAAATTTACATGATTTGAACAATAAACTGATGACCGTCACTGAACAACAATCATGGAATCTTTAAAAAAACAAAAATAATCAAAGGATAGCACAATAAGCTGGCTCTAGTCAACCATGACATCTTGTTCTCCCTCAAAAACTGTCGCAACTCATAACTGGTATTAAATTCATGAAATTCACCTTTAGGAAAGAAAGAAGGTTCTTGGCGAAATGTTCTCCACTTGAGAGTACAGCTGATAATCAATGTATGTGCAATAAATATCATCCTCATCAATAATCTAGAGGTGGCATCCCTTTCTTCTTAGTCACAACGGGATCATTTTACCGCTTTAAGATGTCTCATCTGCAAATTGTAGAATATAAGACATTCCCCATCAAACCAATATGATAATACCTGATCGGAGAAACCCAGTACACGGGTAGGAGGTGCACTACTAGTAAGGGTTGTGTCAAAGTAACAGCAAAAGGGATCTGCTACTAAGCCTTCCTCCTTTATCCGGACATTGAAACTCTCTTCCTTATCCTGTTATCTGTATTTACCTTGGCCTTCAGTATATAAAGATGACCTTAAAACCGTAAGAAAAAAAACCACTCTGGTGTTTACAATGACAAAGACGGTGATGGTTATGATCTCTGTTGCTTATCATTATTTTTTCAGGCCGAGCAACACAAGGGTATCCTTTGAACTCCAGAAGATGATGACCAACTTCTGAATATTGATGCTCATCATTCATCGGTGAGGTCAGAGTAGAACATTCAGTTGGGAGTTGAATGAAGTGAATATCCCTGCTATGAATGTCAAAGGAGAGTAAGATTTCAACCACATAACTATTACTACTACCATTAGTTACCCTCCAAATAAGTTCACCCCCGCAAAGGGTGCCTGATTTACGAGTATTTTTCCATGCTCTTGTTACCAGTGGACTAGAAAAAGGAGAACAACCTGGTGGTGGTGTGATTTCAGAAGTACTAGTAACTATGTCTCTCCATGAATAGGATCCCAATGTAACCCACCTTGGAAATAAACACTTGACCACCGGCTGTTGATCTAGTAGAAATAAGTACAAACTTATATTCTTTTGATAATAAATCAAAGGGGCCTAAATCAAAAGCAAAACCAGAACACAAATATTTTAGTGATCTTCCTAGTACTTCGCCAGTAACCGGATTATGACAGCTACTGAATCTATTGCTTCATCACCAGGTTCATTGAGTACTTTAAACAAGTTAAGCCATTGCAAGAGCCTACTGGTTCAATAAAATCTCGGTAACCAATTTAAGCTAATATATTTTAGTCAAAAAATTCACCATCACTAGCTACTACGTCTATATGTTAAACTGAAAAAGAAATTTAAAATTTTGCTGATTATCACCTACGTACACATTAGTGAGATTAAAGAGTAAATTTTGATTCCTTTTTTCGTTTCTGATAAGCAAAATAAGAGGCAGCAAACTGTGTATCATTGATAATTGATTTGTACCATAGCTTACTGACCAAAGAGTATTGAGCTAGATCCCGAGCTGGTAATCTGGTCAGAGTATTCTCGACTATTAGTTCCTCGGGTAGATATGCAGAAGAAGAAGAAGAAGAATCAGAAACACCCTTTGCCTACAATCACACAAGTATAACTGAGTTAAGATTATGAAACAGAACTGAGTTAAGATTATGAAACAGAAATACAAAGGAACTGAAAATAAACAAGAATTCAATGAACACTTACGTTTGAGAGGATAAGTCATTCAAGGAAATACCATATAGTCCTAGGAATAATATATTAGAGAGAGTCTAATCCAATTGACCTAGTCAATTGTCTGTTTGGTCCATTTTGACAATATAAATTATAGTTTGGTCCTGAAAATTATAGTTTGGTCCTAGGGTTTTGTCCACCCACACGGAATATTCTTTTTCTGTTACCAAAACACCCCTGCACGTGCAAAAATTATCTTTTGGTCCTAAATTTTATTGTTTGGTCCTTTTACCGACATATATAAACAAGAAACATTAACAATAAATTTCAGGTTCAAGAAAATTTTCTCTCTCCTACTTCGATCTCGTTTTTCTTCTTTTGCTGCAGATTTTTTTTTCTAGGGTTTACGAAATCTTCCTCGATTTCATTTTTGATACCAAGATCGATTCGATTTACAGCAGATTGACTTGGTTATGAAGATTGATTTGATTACATAGTGAATTTGATTACGGTGTTTTGATTTGGAGTGAATTTGATTCGAGATTTTGATTACAGAAGATTTGATTCGAAGATTTAATTAGAGGCTTTTTTGAAGATTTGATTCGAGACTTTTTTGAAGTGAAGATTGATTTAGTTGGAGTTGATTTTTTGGAATTACAGATTCGTAGATCGGTGTTTTTTTTGGAATTTTGATTTTGAATTCTTCTTGTTGCTGGTGAGTTTTCACGCTAATCCTTTCCTTGAATTATAGATCAGCTAAGTTTTTCTTTGATTAGAATGAATGAAATCGTTTTGTTAAGGCTTCATTTGTTAGAATGAACTCTTTATTTTGTCAAGGAAGAAGCTATTAATAGCGTTACGGCTTCATTCCAATAATGAACTCTTCTTTTACCATGGAATAAGTACTGTTGGTGCTTTGTTTTTTTTTTATCTTTTTTAGGATGTTAACGAAATGAAGTCATTCTGTTAAGGCTTCATTTCTTGGAATGAACTCTTTATTTTGTTTAAGGAAGAATCTATTAGTGTTGTTCAGTTAAGAATATTTATTCTGTTAATACTTCATTTCTTGGAACGAACTCTTTATTTTGTTTAAGGAAGAATCTATTAGTGTTGTTCTGTTAAGAATCTTTATTTTGTTAAGGCTTCATTTCGAGAATGAACTCTTCTTTTGTCATGGAAGAAGTACTGTTAGGATATTAACGAATTAAGTCATTCTATTAAGGCTTCATTTCGGGAATGAACTTTTCTTTTTTTGTCATGGAAGAAGTATTGTTGCTGTTCTGTTTATCTGTTAGGATGTTAATGAATGAGATCATTTTGTTTAAGGCTTCATTCGTGGAATGAACTCTTTATTTTGTTAGAATGTTATTGAATGAAGCTATTTTGTTTCAGCTTCATTCCAATAATGAACTATTTTGTGTGTGTGTGTTCATTTTTCAGGTTTAGTATGGCCCTATCCAGTTGTTATGTTGTTGTTTATTACAAAGGGGATGGTATTCCGTTGAAAGTTTCTTTAGATACTATGATTCGTGACTTAAAAATATTTGTTTGTGATTATTGGAGAAACTTGACTCCTCGGAGCATAAGATTTATTAGTCGTTGTGATAAAGCTCTCATTAATTGTGATTATTCTCTTCAAGGTCTAATTGTTGTTACTTGTTCAAGGGAATTGTCAAGTTTTGATCTGTTTGTTGAGGAGGCTTGTCATGGTGTTGCTTCTAGCTCTTCGTCTGGTATTTCCACGCAGTCGCTCAGTGACGATGAATCATGCACTGGGTTCACTGAGACTTCAAATATTAAATACCTGACGGAAGGTCATGAGCAATTGAAACCTCTTTTATCCGAAGGTTGGGAAGATATTTTTAAAGGTGTTGGTCAAGTTTTTCATGGTGGTGTTGATGAGGTTCGCTTAGCTGTCAGCAAATACTGCAGCAAGTCTGTCTATACAGTTGCAAAGGTTAAGAATGACAGACTCAGGTTCACAGGCAAGTGTGGTAGGAATGCAGAATGTCCTTGGTATCTGCACTGTATTCCAATCGATACCGCTAAAAGTGTCTTTTCTATCAAGGAATTCAATGGGGAGCATAAATGTGGTGGTGCTTATAAGCTGAAGGACCCACCTGTGAAGAAGAAATTGATTAAGCATCTATTCAAGGATCAAATACAGTCAAATCCTTCGATAAAGCCTAATGATATGGTTGCTCAGGTGAAGAGTTGTTATGGAATTGACATAAAATACCATCATGCTTATAAAGGGAAGGAAGCATCTAATGCAGAGATATATGGCGATGATGTAAAAAGTTATACAGATCTTATTTGGTATGTTGAAGCAATAAAGGCTACCAATCCTGGCAGTTATATTAAGTTTGAGTATGATACAAAGACTAAACGTTTTCAGAGGCTTTTCATATGTTTTGTTGCCTGTATGGAAGGATACTGGTTCATTCGCCCTATGCTTTACTGTGATGCTACATTTCTCAATGGGAGATTCAAGGGAATAGTGATGGCTGCCACTGGTGTGAATGGAAACCAAGGTAAATTTTCTTTCTTTTCTGAATAACTCATATTAGTTTGTTGTTTGATTTTTAAGAGCAATGTGAATGAATGGAGTTTCTCTGTTAAGGCTTTTCATTTTTTAGGATGAACTCATTTTATGTTCAAGAAGAAAGTAATTTCTATCAGTTTTACTTTTGTTATTTTGTTTAGATAGTCTTCATTTTAAGAATGAACTCTTATTTTTTGTTAAGTTTTTAGCTGTTCATAAGTGGGAATGAACTCCTGCTGCTTTGATTCTACAGTTCATGTTATAGAATGGACTTCATTTCTGGAATGAAGTGTAGAAAAGTTATAGATTTTTTGATTATAAAATTCAGGCTACAGAATGGAATTCATTATATAGAATGAAACCTTTATTTTTTTTATTTTTAATAGCAATGTGAATGAATGAAGCTTCTCTGTTAAGTTTTTTAGTTGTTCATAAGCGGGGAATGAACTCCTGCAGCTTTTGTTTATGTTGTACTTTGTTATTTTTTGAAGAAGAAGGTCTTAGTTCATGTTATAGAATGGACTTCATTGTTGGAATGAAGTGCAGAAAAGTTATAGATGTTGATTATTCTACAGTTCATGTTACAGAATGGACTTCATTTTTTGGAATGAAGTGTAGAAAAGTTATAGATTTTTTGATTATACAGTTCATGCTACAGAATGGACTTCATTTTAAGAATGAAACTTTCATTTTTGTTATAGATATTTTTTTAATGAACTGACTTTTAGTTCTTTTTTGTGTTCTTTTCATTCTGTAGAATTTTTTCCTTTTGCGTATGCTTTAGTTCCTAGAGAAGACATTGAAGGGTGGGAGTGGTTTATGGAGAACTTGCAGCATTGTGTCGACTCTCGTCCTATCACCTTTATCACTGATCGTCATGAAGGGCTGAAGCAATGTATTCCCAAGTATTTTCCCAACTCTTATCATAGTTACTGTTTCCATCATTTGAAGAATAACCTCCCCATCAAGAAATCACATGAGAAGTATAAAAAATTTCAAGATTTGTTCCATAAAGCTGCATACTGCTATAATGTTGCTAAATATGAGTCTGCTTTAAATGAGATGTGTATCATAGGATGTGGTTGGGTTGCCAAGTACATCAGAAATATCGATCCCAAGCATTAGGCAAATGCTTTCTTCATAGGATGTAGGTATGGGACACACTCTTCAACTATTGCAGAGTCTTTCAATAACTGGATTCTTCCTGAAAGGGATCTGCCTCCAGCTGCTCTTGTTGATGAGATTAGGATAAATATTATGAGGATGAGTGCAGAAAGGCGTGAGCTCGGTAGAAATTATAGTGATAGTTTGACTCCCATCTCGTCCATGGAGTGTTACGGAGTCAGGTAATGGTATATATGAGGTTCACTCTCCTAGCTCTCATGTTGTTGATCTGATGCATATGACGTGCACTTGCCAGATATGGAAAGTGTTTGGTTTCCCCTGTGCTCACGCCACTGCTGCTATTACTATGAGTGGTATTGAGATGTTGAGGTTTGTTCAGCCTTACTTTGGTTCGAATCGTATTCGCCATACGTATGCTCCTGCAATTCGACCCATTCCCAATTACGACAGGCCAGAAGCGTATGAACCTGAAGAGAGAGTCCTACCTGGTATTTCAAGGCCACCTCCAGGAAGACCACCAAAGAAGCGCATCTGTGGTGTTTATGAGAAGGAGAGGAGGCCTATGAAGTGCTCAAATTGCAAGAAGATTGGGAACCACAACAAAGCTACCTGTCGTGTATTAATGATGGAGTAGTATGCATGAACCTTTTTTTCTAGTTTATGTTTTTTTATGTTTTTATGAACTTCTCTTACCTGTTTGATTATGCACTGGTTGTAGTTTTTTTTTTTTTAACCTTTTGATATGCGCTTCATTTTCTGGAATGAACTTCATTTTATGTAATGAACTCCATTTTTTTATTAGAAATACTTTTTTTAAATATTATTTCTTTTTGGATATGTATGTACTGATATTTTGTAGCAGGTTATGGTATTTTTCCTACAAATCAACTCTATGGGATATGTATTTTTCATTATCAGGGATATGTATCAGTTCATTTACTGAAATGAACTTCATTTTCAGGAATGAACACAAGTTTTCCTATGACCAATAGAATTCATTTTGGTAAATGAACTGGTATACATAAGACAGGAGACAAAATGCTGAAGTACTAGAGTTAATAGGTATCCATTAGATGGTAAGACAATGCATAATTTTCTCATTATCTGGAATGAACCGCCCCTCTATCAGTTCATTTACTGAAATGAACTTCATTTTCAGGAATAAACACTAGTTTTCCTAGAACTGACTTGAATTCCATAAAGTTCATTTTCAGAAATGAAGTCCACCAAAACATCAAAGAAGGAACATTCATGCTACAAAAAATAAATTCATAAGAAAATAAGACAGAAAGACAAGGCATAAGATAGAACATTGATGTTATATACTATCCAAAATATGATAGATGAAAACATAAAACATACTAGAGTATCAATTACATTAGAAGGTAATTCAGGTGACATTAGACATAAGAATTTTCTGTTGCAATAAGAATTAATCTACTGTGCAATATACTATAGTTAAAAAGAGTTTTGTCTGTTTAATATGTTCCAAGTAAGCAATTGCTAAGGTATTCTGAGTTGGAAAATTCACCCCAGCTCTCTTCATCCCCTGATACAGTAAGAAGTTTTTAGGCCATCCCAACACTTCTTGATTGCATCTTCTCTATCATTTCAGCTTTCTTCAATCTGCGACTTGTTTATGGTTGGCTTGACACTTCTCTTGATCCAATAGTAGGTGTACAACATGCAATCTGGATATGATCCTTGATCTGGCACTCCTGGAAGATTTTCAAAGTTGACGTTGCTGCATCTCAGCCTACCATGATCTTGTAGCCACAAGTTGATGTGTTTCATGCAGTGCATAGCCATTATGTTTGCGTCAGCTTTGCATTGCTTACCAAGTTCTCCCTTTTTGATGGAGTTGTAATGCTCTCATGTGTAGTTGTCGATGTCAAAAACAAGCAGATGCCAGTGTTCACCTAGTGACCCTTTTGATTTTGCATTACCACTGTGTGGGTCAGTATTCATAGGAATGAGCAGCTTTTCGGTTTTTTCAGGCATGCTTTTTATAAACTGATCAACTTCTTATGTTCTCTTAAGTTCATTGTGCCACGCAAAGAATGTCTGAAAACAAAAAGATAAATGAATTAGATAAGCAGTTCTCATTCTATGCATGCTGGATTATACAGTTCAAATAGATAAAAATCAATATAACCTTCATAGGCATGCATTTTTCTCTAAATCAGACAAACTGCAAGCAAACAGTTCACTTTTTATCAATGGGATAGAAAGAAACACACTTACGAATGTTGTTGAATTTATAATCTCGAAGTTGATATACTTTCCTCGAGTCTCACTGTCCTCGATATCATTGAGCATTATATAGTTGTTTGCAGCTTTATACTTTCTGTATATATAATAATCCAGCAAGGTGGTATCCAAGTAATCATTGAACAACAGAGAAACGATTTCACTCCCTTGAACTGAAATTGGAATTTGCTTGTGATTCTCTGCTTTCCAAGCTGCTTGACTGCAAAAATAAAAAGAAAAAATGAACTGTCAAAAGTTTATACCAAAAAAGAATTATTGAAGAGAAACATATAAAGAGTTAGTAATAGAAACATACGTAGTCATAGCTTTGCCGAAGAAATCACCAAATACCGCCAGCGCAGCATTATCAAATATGTGGTACAAAGGAGATCCTCTCAGTTCTGGTAGATTTGGCTTGATTTCTTGTCTTACTCTTCGAGGAGCCTGTGCTGCTGCTTTTTGAATCTGATGTTCTTGTTGCGTCTGTGGTGTTGCTCCTTGAACATTTGCAGGCTCGGATACTCTTTTCCTCTTACCAACATGGTTCTTCTTTATCTCTTGCTGCGCCTGTGGTACATTCTTCTTCTTCACTTCTTTATCTCTATCAACTTGAGGTGGTACCTTTGCCACTACCTTCTTTTCTTTGTTCAACATCAGTCTGAATCTTGTTTTCGTTAAACTGTAATTTGATCCTGATATGAATTCATCCCCTATTGGTTTCACTGGTTTGTTTGATCTAGTAGCCATTCTACTAGTTTCTTCCGGTACTACTTTCACATGTGTCTTCTGTGTCTGCTCCATCGATGAACCAAGGCATATTTCATTCAGTTCTGCAACTATTTGAGAAACTGTTTCCACATCTGCGACAGTTCTCTTTGCTTTCTTTGACCTAGTAACCACTCCAGTTGCTTCTTGACACAAGGGTGGGCTGGTACTATGTCATCCCAATCGAGAAACTAGGAGGACTACAGTCATTATTGATCGCCTTTAGTGTAGCTTTGATGCCAGTGTCAGCTTCTTCATCATTCAAATCCTCATTCTTCTCATTCTTGTCATCAATAAACTACAGACTCACATGCTCTTCTCTATCTAATATATCATCTGTGTCAATTGCTGTTACAAATAATTCAAGAAGCATAAATCAAACAAATATACACCTTCATTCTAAAGAATGAACTCATAAATATATCTAACTTCATTCTACAACATCATCATATAGATCTACTAACTTCATTCTATAAAATGAAGTCCAGCAAACATCAAAGGAGAAACATGGTTCACTATAGGAATGAGCTCTTTACAATTTTTCTAGACTTAATTCTAGAAATGAAGTCCATCAAACATCAAAGAGGTAACTTGGTATACACCTTCATTATAAAGAAGGATCTCATAGAACACGGTATACACATTCATTCAGAAGAATGAACTCAAACAACAATTTTCAGTACAATTTTTCTAGACTTCATTCTAGAAATGAATTCCAGAAAACATGGTATTATTCATCAAACATCAAACATGGTATACACCTTCATTCAGAAGAATGAACTCCAACTTCTATATTTGTAGCCAGAGTTCATCCATGAGAATGAACTCCAACCTCTGCTTGAAAAGTCAGAGTTCATTTCCAGAATGAAGTCCAAATTCTATACTGTAGCCAGAGTTCATCCATGAGAATGAACTACAACCTCTGCTTGAAAAGTAAAACTAAAATATTTGCAGAAGGAAGAAAAAAATTTAGAATTCTTACCCAGGTTCACACATTGATCAATACTCAAAGGAGCTGCGGTGTTGTTTGGAATTGAAGGAAGCTCTACTTCAGTCATCTCATCAAGAAGATTTTGCTGAATATCACTTGCATCAACTTCTACAGAAGGATATCCAACAGATAAGGCGGGAAAGAGATGATCAGAACCTCCAGCAGCTTCATTTACAACATCTGGTACTGCTTGCATTCCATCATCCACATCAGCATCTGGGTTTGAAATTCCAACATCATCATTCATATTTCCAACACAAGCTTCCACTGCCTCATCCACAACAGCATCTGATTGCATATCTTTAGCAGCCTTATGCTCATCAGTGAAACTTTTAGTACACATGTACTCTGATGCCTGGTCTGCCATGAATTTCACCACATTCCCTCCTTGAGCTAGCAATGCATCAACTTCGGGTTGCTTTGAAGCCAAGTATATTTCAAGGCATTCCATCTTTCTATCAAAGAGTGTCTTCGAAGTTGTGGCTTCTGCAAGTGATTTGTTAAGGTCTTCCTGCCTTAACAAAAGATCCAACATCTCCTCAGTATGCTTCTTTGTCAACTGTTGTATCTCTTGAGCATGTTTACCTCTCAGGTCCTCTATTCTTGAACATGCGTAGCTTTCATGTGTTCTATCTGGGCATTCATTTGACTGAATTCTTCCTCAAGCAATTCAGCCTTTGTCTTGGCTTTTTGCTTTTGCAGGAGCTTGTTTTCAGCATCGGTATATTCTTCCAAGAACATATCCGACAGCTGCACACAAAAAAAAATTGATTTCATTACACACAATAAACACACTCATTAAACATTCCTTGTAGGTATCCATTACAATACAAGGAGAATGAACCAGAACATCAGATGATTCGACATTAACAGTCAGAGTTCATTTTGTGGAATGAATTCCCAGTTTTATCTTAAAGCAGCATAGTTCATTATACGAAATTGAATAAAATATAATGGCACTAGATTTTTACCTCTCCAAAATCATCAACTTTCATCTTAGACGTTAAGTGTTTGCAAATGGTATCGATATTCCACCTTGCAAATCTTGGACGGTAGTCTACTATTTTCTTCACCTGCCACTTGGGTTTTAATTTCTTTAAATGCTCAGCAAACCAAGGTTGTAAAAGAGAAGAATTATACTGGTCAGTTATCAGCAACAATTCATTTCAACATCAAACCTCAAAATGAAAAAATGAACAGTATTTCATCTCACCAACAAATAAAGGTAACACCCTTCGGAAGAACCTCTTCTCAAGATTTCCATTAAATGCTTGTGTATGAGATGCGGCAGAGATACTCTATCTATTGCCTCTAGGCAGGCTAGGTACTTGGTGTGGATGGAACCTCCATCACCAGTAGTAAGAAAAATAGTAGACAATAGAAAGAACTCAAACATGGTTACAAGATCTTCAGTAGATCCTCTATTCCTAATCAACTCAACGATTTTTTTCTTTAAATTCTGTGTTCTTTATATCAGAAAGTTTCTTTTTAGGTGGAAAAAATTAGTAGGTTCGATAGAACCTTCTAGTAGTGTAGTTAGCTACGTTTCTAGTGTCCAAGAAAGATTCTTCTATTCCACCTCCAGGAATACATGGTATTCCAAACACTAACGACAACTTCTCAGGTGATGATCTTAGCACATATGTTTCTTCCCCTACTTTGAAAACGAACGTATGGTCATTTGTTTCAGGAATGAACTGATGTGCATCACAGATAACTTGGACAACAGGTATTGACTTAATACATTCAGTAGCAACAATCTCCCCTTCCAGAAATACTTTGTCTACACTCCCCAACGGACTCCTATACAAAGTATCTCTCTGTTCTTCATTCAAAGCCTCATGTTTTGGAAGAGCTTTAATCTTAGTAGCAAGAGCAATGGCTCCAGCAAAGCTGCATTTTATCTTCTTATCTATAATTTTTTTAAAGACAAAATAAAAAAAGATTAATGGTTACATTTTTGTAAATAGTAGCTTATAAAAGAAGATAAAGTGTGGCTTGAGAAGGACCAATACTTCAGTTCATTCTACTTGGTGAACTCTCAAGCATTTCGAAGTTCATTCAATAAAATGAAGTTTTCAAAGAAGAACCAACACAAGAATGAATCTAGATAATGTCAACACCGGCTTACTTCATTTTTGTACAAAATATAGGTAGAATATGCAGGTATAAGAATGTAGATAAGAACTGTAAAATCTTGAAGCGCAATTTTTCTAGACTTCATTCTAGAAATGAAGTCCAGCAAACACCAAAGGAGAAACATGGACTTAGTACAGTTTTTCTAGACTTCATTCTAGAAATGAAATCCAGCAAACACCAAAGGAGAAACATGGACTTAGCGCAATTTTTCTAGACTTCATTCTAGAAATGAAGTCCAGCAAACACCAAAAGAGAAACATGGACTTAGCGCAATTTTCTAGACTTAATTCTAGAAATGATGTCCAGCAAACATCAAATGAGAAACATGGACTCAGTACAATTTTTCTAGACTTCATTCTAGAAATGAAGTCCAGCAAACACCAAAGGAGAAACATGGACTCAGTACAATTTTTCTAGACTTCATTCTAGAAATGAAGTCCAGCAAACACCAAAGGAGAAACATGGACTTAGCGCAATTTTTCTAGACTTCATTCTAGAAATGAAGTCCAGCAAACACCAAAAGAGAAACATGGACTTAGCGCAATTTTTCTAGACTTAATTCTAGAAATGAAGTCCAGCAAACATCAAATGAGAAACATGGACTCAATACAATTTTTCTAGACTTCATTCTAGAAATGAAGTCCAGCAAACACCAAAGGAGAAACATGGACTCAGTACAATTTTTCTAGACTTCATTCTAGAAATGAAGTCCAGCAAACACCAAAGGAGAAACACGGACTCAGTACAATTTTTCTAGGTTTCAATCTAGAAATGAAGTCCAGCAAACACCAAAGGAGAAACATGGACTTAGCGCAATTTTTATAGACTTCATTCTAGAAATGAAGTCCGGCAAACATCAAATGAGAAACATGGACTCAGTACATTTTTTCTAGACTTCATTCTAGAAATGAAGTCCGGCAAACATCAAATGAGAAACATGGACTCAGTACAATTTTTCTAGACTTCATTCTAGAAATGAAGTCCGGCAAACACCAAAGGAGAAACATGGACTCAGTACAATTTTTATAGACTTCATTCTAGAAATGAAGTCCGGCAAACACAAAAGGAGAAACATGGACTTAGCGCAATTTTTCTAGACTTCATTCTAGAAATGAAGTCCAGCAAACATCAAATGAGAAACATGGACTCAGTACAATTTTTCTAGACTTCATTCTAGAAATGAAGTCCAGCAAACACCAAAGGAGAAATATGGACTTAGCACAATTTTTCTAGACTTCATTCTAGAAATGAAGTCCGGCAAACATCAAATGAGAAGTATGGACTCAGTACAATTTTTCTAGACTTCATTCTAGAAATGAAGTCCGACAAACATCAAATGAGAAAGATGGACTCAGTACAATTTTTCTAGACTTCATTCTAGAAATGAAGTCCGGCAAGCACCAAAGGAGAAACATGCAGACAGCAGAAAAATTGGAATACATGCTCAATTCAACAACAAACAGATCAAAAATCAACTTCGAATTAGTGTTTTTACCTTTCGCTGCTTTCTTTACTGTTGATTTCTTTGTCACTGGTTCTTCTTCTTCTTGACTATCTCCTTCGAAAACAACTAATTGGATATCTCTTTCTTCAACTTCTTCGTCTGAAGACGTATCTATTACTACTTTCCTCTCCGATTTACCCATTTAGGGTTTTGATTTCTTCAATTTTTCAAGGGTTTTTCGATTTTCTGGGTTTGGTTTTCTGATTTTGAAGACTATTTTGATTTTGATTTGCGAAAGTTGAAATGATTTCGACTGATTTTGGTGGATTCTTGGTTTTGATGATGTTCGTTCTCTGAGTTTTGGAGTGAAGAAGATGAAGAAGTTGTGGTTCTCTGAAAATGAAACTGAAAAGAAGGAAAGAGACAGTTGACGCGTTTTTAGGAGATCGTGGGTTGAAGGCGGTAACAGTTAAGGTAAGGGTATTATTGTCTGTTTGGTTGTTTCTTTTTAATTATGGACCAAACAGTAAAGGCGTTTGACCAAAGGACTAAACAGACATAGACCCACCTAAAAAAGGACCAAACGATATTTTACCCTAAGTCATTATGACAATAGTCACAATACCACAATGATAATTTTTTTAGGGTTGATGTATATGTAAGCGAGTAAGTGTTCCATACAAAAGCAATACATCATTCAAAATCTTGATCGGCAAAGTCATTTCACAGAGAAATTCGATGTATTCGCGGATTCGAAGAGTCCGGATCTAGAGAAAGTGCTCTGCAGCCTTCATCTCCCTTTCTACAAGGAGAATCCGAGAATGACACTTCAGTCCCCCACTTTATACTAGACATTACCTACTCCGCTACTAAAGACCCTAACGCTTGACCAAGTCCGAGAATTACCAGCAGTAGGGCGAGCATGGGTGGCCCAACCCACAAATCCTGGCTGAATCCACCTGCAATTTGGCATGTGGATACCCGCCCACTTGTGGGTGGATCCGGCATAGTCCATTCTTAAATAATCCACTAAATATTGGATTAGATGAGATGCCTCTCTTGAATCTAACGGAAAATTAGGCTAAGGCCCAATCCACGGATAACCGTAATATGAGGTCCTTAATTAAAAGAAGTTTAAATCTAGGCCCAGAGTTACTAAAGGACATCCATACCATTTTATAGGTGTGAGCATGGACCGGTATGGACCGGTTTTCACCTCATCCGCATCCAATCTATTGCACTACGGATTTTAAATTTGGCATCCGCATCCAATCCAGATCCAATGGATGCACGGATGGACGGATTGGATGCGGATAATCCAATGAATTTGTTTTAGTTAAAATTTATAATAAAGAAAATAAAGCCAACACAAGTAACTACTTATAAAATCTACATATCCTATATATGTATACAAATATAAAAATGGCATGTACAACATCCCAATCAAACACCTTAAAAATTCCTAAATGATCCATAGGTATTTTCTAGAACTTAATTTAACGGATATGGATGTCCAACGGATTTTCAAGATTGCATTCGGGTCCGACCCGTAATCGGTTGGATTTCAAAAATTCCATCCGCATCCAATCCACTAACGAACGGTTCGGGCATCCATCCGCAAAAGAACGGTTGGTCCAGGTTAAATCCTCGGATTACTGGTAAAATGCTCACCCCTACCCTTTTATATATTGTCAAGCTCCGAATTAAATAAAATTTAAATTTAAGCCAAAAATTAATAAATCTAGGTCCAAAATTATTAAAGTATATTGTGAATGTATAAATAGAAGTTACACATGCATATGTCATGTGTATCCAAAACTTACACATCCTTATGACGTGTGTAATGCAGAGTTACATATCAAAAAATAGACATCAAAAATAACGCATAAAAAAAGTACATGTATTACTTTAATATTCATATATAATAATTTCTTAGCATGTGTAACTAGAAGTTACACACGCATCTGTCTAGTGTAATTGAGAGTTACATATGCATCTATCTAGTGTAACTGAGAGTCACACATGCGTCTAATTTGTGTATTCATCGTCAACTCCAAATCCAGCGAGACCATTTAAGCAAATCTGCATGTTCCAGAGAAAAAAAATATAGCCAAATACCACATAAAAGGAGGCAAAAGTTCGTAAGCAAGTAAAATCTATGTAACCAGAAGTTACACATACAATCAGCATGCTAGAAGTTACACATCTAATTAGCATGTATAACTTCTAGTTACACATATATTTAGCATATGTTCTATGTACTAAACATTTAAACATGCATCACATGCAAAAAATTTTGGCTATAAAATATTTTCATTTTAGCATGTGTACAAAAGAGTTACAAGTGCGTCTGACTAGTGTTACTAGAAGTTAAAAATGCATCTTACTAGCGAAAAATTCCATCAAAAGCATCATACTAACAAGGTTCAAAGACAAGTTATCTGATATTACAAGAACAATAGTTGATTCTAAATTCTCAGCACAGTAAATCATACATGTCAGAGCTAAAAACAAGTTTTAAATGACACAGGGTAACTCACCATTAATTATATTATACCGAATGAGGGCATGAATAAAGACGCATGCAAGTCTCACAAGTTTGTTCTACATATAGTTGTCCTACAAAAGTAATAAGACAAAAAAGTACCATAATATCAGATTAAAACGAAGTATTTGCTCTTCTTGTTAGATGAAATCTCCTGAACTGTAATCACACTACAAAAAAATTGTTTTTATGATCGGATCTCAATAACAAGGCAACTTAAAAAAGAAAAAAATGCACAACTGGCAAATAAACTACTTTACTAGTTTGCAGGAACTAAGCGAATAAATTACAATTAAGAGATCAGTTGCAATAAAAATTTAAATAAATGTGTAATACGACTTGTGTAACTGGAAGTTACACATGCATATGACATGTATAATCGGAAGTTACACATCCAATTAGATAGTGTAACTAGAAGTTACACATTCAGTTAGTATATCCTCGGACATAACTGAGGATCAACAACAACAACGTATGGCATACTTCAGTATAATAAAATGGATATTTTAGTACATGTATCCGTTAACATTTTTAGTACATGTGATATTTCCACAGAAATAAAATGGATGCACCAGAAGAAGAACAAGCAAGGGTCAATCAGTTCAAAGAAGAGAGTAAAGTGAAGTCGAAACCCTTACCTGACGGATTTGGCTTGATTGAGCATATGTGAGGTCCTCTTGACTTGATTTTTACGCATCTGAGTGAAGCCAATACAGAACATCCTCAGAGTGAAGTTGTTTGTTGTCTTCACATCAACATGAGCCTCAATCAAAGTCTGCCACTTACAGACAAGAGACCTTAATTTGTTAGTCAAACCATTATTTGTGTGGGACTGATCCTCCACTCTTTAAGTAGGACAAAGAGACCTTAAGTTTATAATGGTTACCCAAAAGTTAGTCAAAACATTCTTTCCTTGGACATCCTCCACTCTCAATCGCATCTTTATGTAGGACTGATCCTCATCGTTCTGTAGATCAGCAAGATACACCTCAAACACTCTGTGCTTAAGCCGTTCAGAAGCAATCTGCAAAAATTAAATGCATAAGCAAAGATATCCAGCAATGCACTTAGATTTAGAAATGCAAAATCAATTGATGCAAAAAACAATTTTGTTGTTAATTTTAGCATGTGTAACTAGGACTTACTCATGGATATGGGTAGTGTAACTGAAAATTACACATGCATGTAAAATGTGTAATTAGGAATTACACATGCATATTGGCATGTGTAACCATCAATTACATATACATATGACATGTAAATATGAAATCTCTTTGTACATATAAAGCAAAAACAATAAATATTTAACTTATAATGCAACAACGTAAATGATTATATAATGATTTACTGAATCAACTTAGTAGCATTCCAGGTTATGAACAAACCCATGATGAACAAAATTAGGCC
Source organism: Papaver somniferum (assembly GCF_003573695.1). Classification (NCBI taxonomy): domain Eukaryota; kingdom Viridiplantae; phylum Streptophyta; class Magnoliopsida; order Ranunculales; family Papaveraceae; genus Papaver; species Papaver somniferum. The sequence goes on from NC_039361.1 coordinate 66,427,664, forward strand.
GTGTCTGAATGCAGTGTTGGGATCATCAGGCAAACCTAACAGCAAAAAACTTATCTGAGATAAAAGATCCTGCCTACATTCGGAAAACGGACGGAGAGTACATCCCCATCTTTCCTCTGAAAAGTGCCCCAATAGAACTAATAACTGTAAACATACCCATGAGAAGTGTTGTTTGTTTGTGAGTGAAGCCAATAAGTTCCAACCACATTGGTGCGAACGACAAAGCTGACCATGGAAATGATCCACCAACTCCCTGTGATACAATAATCTGGAAGGATGGGATTTTCATCACCGATTTTTCTGCTTGAAAAAATTCCTTGAACTCTAACAATAATGATTTTGCAAAACTTGAACCATCTGTACTACTTTTATCTACAAACCGAGGGTCTTTGGCAAACAATCCCAATAAAATTCCAACGATAACACTAATAATTGCAACGACATGGAAGGAAATTCTCCAACCATCAATACCCATGAATGATGTGGAAGTTAGAAGAACTGACAACAGACCACCAAGAATTTTCCTTATATTTCCTGTTACCTGAAGCCACCCAAAAGCTACACCGCGATTATGGTCATCAGTTGAGTCAGCCACAAGGGACTGAATAGCTGGTATAACTATAGCAAGTCCAATCCCATTCAAATCACGTGAAACAGCCACTTGAAACATCAAATATCAAGCAGCTTGAATCAAAAAACACTAGAATGCAAAAAGAATGTCTTTACCTGAGTAAACCATACAGTTCTTAAGTTTCAACATTTTTTAGTGGATCGAAATGATAATTAGTTCATCTATCTAATCCCTTTTGGAAAAATTTGCGAAGCCATTCTAGCTGTACATACAGTTCGATCTCAAAGATTCACTAGTGAAAAATGTTCGCACAGATGACGAAATTTAGACATGTTCCAAAACTCCAAGTACCTTATACTAATCTATGGAGGAATACCAACTGAGTTGTTTAACCTTACAGGCCTTGCCCAGGGAGTACACTCCGCTAGTTGGTCAGAAGCAATGAGTACACTCCGCTAGTTGAACATTCAGTGTGATTTCCAAAATAAGTGGTGCCGTTATTAATGAGTCTCATTTTCCAAACGAGTTAGGCTAACATTTTGATATGAACAGCAATGATTTCTTGGTCAAATAATTTTTTTCCCAATATTTGCTACTGTAATGTTAATTTGACATTATCAAGAGTTCAAACAAGAATCTACCAGCAAATGAAATCTCATATTCTTGAAGATAGTTACCTTCAAACGCCTGCAAATGTGTTGCTTTCTCCTTAGAAAATTTCTCATAAACTGACTGGAACTTGGCAAACTCATCCTTGAGAGAGTTCTCACACTGCAATTCAAACAAACCATTTAATCCACCAGAACCAGCATACTCAGAATTTTTACTCATAATCTAACTGTCTGTAAACCAAAAATATTAACAAATTTCACTACACCATTTTTAGCGATTTGTAACGGTAGAGTTCAGTTGCAAAGAGGGGTTGCAACAGTTTCAATCTGTTACGAAAATAGATGTTGCAAACTTTCGCAACGGCTCATAAGCAGTTGCGAATTTTCGGTCGCAACAGTTTCAAACTACTGCAACGTAAAATTGTCGCAACAGTTGCGAAATTAAGAGGTCGCAACAGTTTCAAACAGTTACGAAATTAGAAGTTCGCAACAACATATTGCAGTTGCGAAATTTTTGCAACATAAAAAAGTTAGTGGTTTTGACCGGTCAAAACCAGCTTAAAGCAAAGTTTCCCTGCAACCTTTTCAGCAAGTACTGAAATTCACTGAAAAGCTAGGAAAAACAAACATGCGTAAATTTCTACACCAAATAATTGTTTATTATTGAACAAAGAAATCTTCCAATTCAAAAAGAGACGGCATACATGGGTTTACTCTTCAGTTTATAAGGAATGAGAAAGGATGTAACTAATAGAAAACATAAGGTTATTTCCTAATTTTCTTTTTTGCTTTCAAATAATGACAAGTAACAGCCAAATAAAGAAATCTCAGTAGAGAAACATACAGGTGAGCAGAGAGGGAATGTCATAGTCCAGTTTCCAGCTGAGATTCCCTCATAACTCCCAACTATACAGAATCATCTATACTTTATTAATCTGAGATTCCCTCCCAACTTCTTGTAGCCTTCAAGGACCACAAAGCTTTCAGCTGCTTGTACACCTTCCCCGGTATGTTCCTTTTCCAATTCCTGGAAAACAATTCTAAAAGATAGTCAAGTCTAAATAACCAAAGCATATAACCGTAAGTTTCTAAGAGACATAGGCAATACATGATCACTTCATACATTAAATTATGAATGCTAACCATCATTGAACTTGGGAAATTCATGAAATCATACAATAAAGAGATCTTATTTATACCTCTGCAAAAGAATGACAAAGAACAACAAATTAGGCAATATAAATTTCTTAAGTTCCAAGCTGTATCTAGAAATACACAAATTATGTGCGTAGTATCAAAAGAATGGCAAGTATATTAATATTTCCTAACTTTTAAGAACATGCAAACTCTGCAGTTGTAATGTTAAGTGTAATAACAGTAACAGATACAACTTTAAAGGCACAAGACCTTGAGACAAGTTCAATATCATTCTTTACCTACATGCTCAAACAAGTATAGATTCTTGTTGCTTCATAACCATCCTTGTAAGTAGTGGGACTTATTGCTCATATTTGCGACCTGCAAATCCCATATACACCATATAAAGAGAAAAGTCAATCTAAATAGTATAGCAGATAACAAAAGCAAGGTTTTTCAGTTCATGAATTTTATCAAATGGTAAAGGAGTACTTAAGAATTTGTGTACCTATAATTTACCACTTCAAAGAAAACAAATATAAAAACATAGAATACGACTAAGACAATGACAAACCTTGTTGAGGTCGTTTCTCCAAAGTGCTAGTATCTCTGAGACATTGTTTGGAATATAAGACCGCGCAATCAAAGCAGTTTCAGGAATCCGGTTGCTGCGGGAAAAGACACATTCAGGTTAATCTTTTATGTATTAGATTTAAGCTTTGATCAGAGATGATTCTTAAGTATATCTAGAGAATTTGCACAAAGAACAACCATTGTAGGAGTGGCTTTAAGATTTCTATGGCTAACTGAAAATTAGCTATCCACTAACAGCTGGAGATAGTCTTCCACTTTTCCCAGCATGAAGCCGCTCAATATCTACAACAAACAACAAATCAACCATTCACATAAGTTATAGAGGACTCTGTTCCTTTAACTATGTTACTTACTCTCTCTTTTTCTACAATTCTTTGACGTACTGCAGGACATTTGACTGATTATCAGCATCTCCTTCAACTATGTCCACAATTCCACAAGTAGCCTGAGATAGAAAGAGTTGCATCAGTGAAATTTTTGCTGCAGGACATCTGTAAGTTTTTTGCTGATTCTAATGTGCAACCAAATGGAATTAAGACTTAATAGGGTAGCATTAGGCTGCATTCAAGTGAGTTAAGGAAATGTGCTACCTAATTGAGTGTATTTTATAGTTTTTAAGTATATAAAAGTTCATGTTGTTGTTATTAAAACAATGAAAACGTTTAAATAAACTTAATAGGATTGAGTATGTTTATAACAACCATACGCGTACCAGTACTAGATGAGTCGCATGATAATAGAGGCCCAGTACAGTGTCGTATATGATACCTCTATCGCATTGACGAGGTATCCAGAAAGAACGGAAATCCAAAGAGTTAAAACACCTAGCCATCCAATTGCTTCCTATATTATTATCACGGACGCCTCATCTTCGACAGACTCTTATTCCTTGTGCTCCATCTATCTATAGAGATTACATGTGGCTGATATTAAAAATTGTATCTTCAGAGAGTTGTTAGATATGTTCACTAGCCATCACAGACTCTAGTTCATGTATCTGTTTTGCTTCAAATTTCTCTTTAGATTGCGCAATGACATCCCAATCATTTCTCATTTATTCGATAGAGATACATTACCAAATTAGAGAATAAACCCATAATCAAGTAGGTAATTCAACCACTAAACTGAAGAAAACATGATACGAAGAGACTAAAAATCAGTGACAGAGAATGAATGTTACAGAAGACTTCATAGTCTCTAGGCAGTGACATCTCATAAAATATCCATTCACATACTTAAGCTACATATTAGTTGCAATCAAGACTTGAGTCTGAGTGAATGAAAACATCATTTATTGGATGGGTTTGTGATCAACGTCCACATTCAAACCATATAAACATGACAAACTGCAGACTGGTGCTATTTTCTAGCAAATATCAACAAGTTAGGTCAGAAACTAGAGATAACAAACTGCAAACTAGGATAATTTATATCTCACTGGAAAAGTATGATGAAACATAACTTATATCAGAAAGAAACATGATACAAAGTCGGAGGAGAATACCGTTAAGCTGTATGATGCTTCTAATTTGTCAAAAAAATTTCCCAAAATTCCAGGTTCTAACTCCACAGGAAAAGGCTGCAATAACATCAGAATTCGTAAGTCAGGAGCGTATACTCAATTTCTTTATAAAGGTAAAATCAACTACCCCGAAGTACCTTGTGGGTTCGTAAAACGGGTTCGTAGAAACCCCTGCCCTTCCATCCGCAACCACGACCGGACCTGATACCTGTTCAACATTAAATAAGCTAAAATAAAACAACCCAGAGAGCTTAAAATTTCTATTCAACATCAGGTATCACTACGACATTACAATTCAAGCACAAGGAAATTTGGTTTTGCAAGTCCAAATACTTTTGGGAAAATTGGGAAACTGCCCCAATTTGGACTGCAATCTTGGAAAACTGCCCCAACGTTAAAAAAAGTTGGAAAACTGCCCCACTGTTAGAAATCTCAGTTAACTCCGCGTGTGCGAGTTCTCACGTGCCAAAAAAGACAAAAATACCCCGAATCGCTAAGATGTTGCCACGTATGCGAAAGATCTGACGGACTGAGATGAAGAAGTAAGCACGTGACTCGCACGTGATATTCAGTGAAGTTCATCTACGAGACGTGTCACCGTCCAATCACGACACATGTCACCTACGTGTCGACTTCTTATGGTGAGATGTGTCACCGTCACACGTGATATCTCACATGGTTGTAAGTTCTGCCCTAAAAGATATCGAGAAGATATTTTCTTCTTTGTTTCATTTAGATCTAACCAGAGACGAGAGAGGAGAAAGAATGAGAAGAATATTAGGTAAGGTGACTGGCACTACAATTTCATCTCGATTGAACTCGAAATTTTTTAACTTTTAATGATTAAGATTCTTCTCTTAATGTTCCAGCGATGAAAGATCCTGAAGAACATACTTAGAGACGATGAAAGTATAAGTTTGAAAAATTTGCAGTTTAATTGGTCGATAAACAAGTAAGTTATTGAAACCCAATCGTTGTTTATGCTTGAATCAGATGAATCTTTGTGCTAATTTGTAAACGAAATGAAATTATAATTTAAGGATTTCATGAATTTTTTTTTCTTTTGTAATTTAGGGTTCAATTTGTGTGAAACTGAAAGTTTTGATTGTTATTTAACATGAGTTGTATGTAATATTTTGACTTGCTGGTGTGGATTTTGACATGCATGTATTGAATTTTGTTTGTATATATATCAGGGTAATATGGATAGGAACATCAGAGTTACTGTGAGCAATGGAAATAATAAGTTTACACCTATGTATTTTCCAAATGTTGTTGCTGGTATTAGTGGTCTTGGGTTTATACAAATGGTGAAGGATAGGATGATCAAAATGGGTATGGAAGAAAAGTTTAACCTTATGTTGTTTGATAAAGAAAATTTTATGTGTGAAAAGGAAAATGACTTTATTAAAATGTGGAACAAAGCTGTCCCAGATGAAGATGGATTTGTTGAGTATAAAGTGTTTATGGTTGATGGTGATGTACCATTTGGTTGTGGAAGTGATAAGGTAAATAGTTCAGTTGGTGGTGCACACAGTGGCAGTGGTAGTGGTTTGTCTAGTCTACATAGTACTCCTCCAAAAAAAGGGTTAGTAAGAAGCTTAATGTTAGGAAGAGTCCAAGACTAGCTGAACTAGCTAAGAAACAGTCTACAAAGCAGCAACAGAAGACAGAGTTCAGACCAACTAGATTGAACTTTGGTAATGAAGATGTGCCTGAAGTTATGACAACACAAGCTAGTGTGGCAAACAATATACATGATCAGCAAGAAACGGAGTTCTGGGATGATGTTGTTACACAATGTTCAATTATTGAAGATGCTAATATTAGTGAAGACCCAGTGAATCTGCAGAATGAAGCGGAAGATCAGTGTCATCCAGATGATAGGCCACAATTTCAGTATGATTTTACTGCAGATGATGAGGACGATGAAGACGAAGACGAAGATGCTGTTGATAGTGCCTATTATGAAGAATTTTTGTCCAAGTTTTTTAATAATGAAGATGTTAGGGATGGAGTTGGTGATGTGGAATGGAATTTGGATGGGTCTGGTGATGAGATTTTGCCTGATAGTGGTGGATCTGGTGATGAGAATTTAGCTGGTGGTACTAGTGGGGCTGGTGATGAGAATTTAGCTGGTGGTACTAGTGGGGCTGGTGATGAGAATTTAGCTGGTGGTACTAGTGGGGCTGGTCAGCAGTATGAGATGGATGAAGATGAAGATGAAGAATGGGAAAAAGACTATGGTGGCTATATTGGGAAACAAACTCTGACAATGGAGAATGAAGAAGCACCTGACCCTGAACCTGGTGTGTTGTGTACTAAAATGGCATTTCCAGACATAATTGCTTTCAAGAAACATCTAAGAGAATATGCAGTACTGAAATTTATGCAGTATGAAATTAAGAAGACAGATAAAGAAAGATGTTATGCTGTTTGCAAGTTCAGACACATCAATGACTGTGAATGGAATGTGAGTGCAAGAGCAATTCCTAATTGTAAGACTGTAACTGTCAGGAGATGCAACTTAGAACACAAATGTAAGAGGACTGGTGCTGATAAAAACCCAAAATGTAATTCTAGATTTGTAGCAGATTACTTGTTGAAGACAATGACTGCTTCCACTTCTTTGAAGAAGGGTAGAAAAATCATGAAAAAAATCATTTGGCCCCAATTAAAGGTTGACATACCTTATTGGGTTGCAAATGATGCAAGGGTATGACATTTTTTAACATTATTTCTTCTTCAGTTTATTGGTTCTTTGTTTAAGAAATTCACATGGCTAACTTAAGTGAAAATTCATTTTTTTTTGTGTAAACAGAATCTGGTCCTAGGCAAGTTGAATGGCACTTTTGAGGAAAGTTTCACCAAAGTTCCACAACTTTGTACTGCTGCTACAACTTTGAACCCTGGAAGCATTGGCCACTTCACTTATGCCAAAGATGGAGATGTTGATAGATTTGAGAGTTTATTTATATCATACAGCACACAACTTAAAGGATTCTCAAATGGTTGTAGATTGGTTATAGGTCTTGATGCAATGCACTTGACAGGTAAATTAGGTGGTGTAATGATGGCTGCTACAGGTTTAGATGGTGAAAATAGCATATTCCCAATTGCTATGGGTGTTGGTACGGCAGAGACAGAGGCTAATTGGTACATTTTCTTGAAAGAATTGAAGACAAAAATACCAGATCAGTATGGATTGACATTTATCTCTGACAGACAAAAGGGTCTTACCGAGGCAGTGGCTGAGTTATTTCCACTGGCAAATCATAGGTTTTGCTTTAGGTAATACAACTTATGTTTATTATTTGTACCACAACAATTTTATTTTGGATAATTTGGATAACCGTTTGTTACCTTTTTTGCAGACATCTATACCAGAATTTCCAGAACAATGGATACAAAGGGGAAAAACTGACAACCCTTCTATGGCAGGCTGCGAAAGCCTATAAGTATAGTCACTGGAAGGTACGTACTATTTGTAAATTTGTTGTACTTTTTTGTGGTAATTGTCAGTAGTAATTTACTACACATATTACATACTTTTTAGGTACATATGGATGAAATGCTAGAAGTTAATAGTGATGCACATGAGTATTTGATGGATTTGGACCCAAAACACTGGGCAAGGTCATGGTTCCCACACGATGTTGCTTGTGAACATATAAATAGCAATTTTTCAGAAAGCTTTAACAACATGGCTAAAAAACTTAGAAACAAACCTATCATCAAGTTGGTCACCATGTACACACAGTTGGTTAATGGATTGTATTACAAGAGAAGGAAACTAGCTCAAACATGGCAATCTGGTGATCTGGTACCTGCTGCCAAAGATCTCATTGATGTGATGGAGTCCCTTAGAGGAAACTTTGATGTTGACCCTGCAGAAGAGATGAAGACATATGAGGTGACTAATAAAATCACAAAGAAGGTCTTTACTGTTGAAATTGAAGAAAAAACTTGCACTTGCAGACAATGGCAACTAAGAAAATTTCCATGTGTGCATGCTACCTGTGTTTTGCATAGATTGAATCCCAATTGGGCAATGTGAGTAATCTTTCACAATAATAATCCCTACAATTTATAGAATATAGAGCTTCAATGAATGAGTGGTGTGTGTTATAGGTTGCAGTAATCAATGAATGGGTTATTTATGTTTGCAGGTACTGTAGTAAGTATTATACTGTGGACATGTATAGGACCACTTACTCTTGGTCAATAACTCCACTAGGAGACATTGATGAGTGGGAAAGTCAGGTGACCTTTATTGCTTGTTTTGAGAATCTTTTTTTAAATAACATTATCTTATTTGTACTTTTTCTTTATAATTTTTTTTGTTTTCTTTCTAGATCTAGGTATATAAAGAATAATGAACATAATCCCTTTCTTCATCTTGTGTAGTCTAAGGTGGATCTGGTTGCTCCAATCAGATTAAGAGATCCTGGAAGACCTTGTGTAAGAAGGAAGAAATCTTGGATGGAGAAGAATAAACAAAGCAAACCTAGGAATTGTAGTACATGTGTTGGTGATGATCACAACAGCAGAACATGCAAGGGTGGGCCTGTTGGATCTAATCCAAAGAAGAAAAGAGTGAGAACAGAGATTCTTGTTGATGGAGATACTATTGTTGTAGGAACTATAGACACAAAGAAGATCAGGAAGAAATCTGCATTAAAATCTGCATCAGCAACTGCATCTTCAAGCAAAAGTGCTGCTGCTGATAGAGCTACATCAACCTCTGCTGCTGTTGTTGCTGGATCTACATCTGCTGCTGGATCGAAAAGGAAGGCAAATGGAACTGCTGATGCTGCATGTTCAACCTCTGTCCCTAAAGCTACATCTGTTGCTGGATCGAAAAGGAAGGCAAATGGAACTGCTGCACCTTTGACCTCTGCCGCTAAAGCTACATCTTCTACTGGATCGAAAAGGAAGGCAAATGGAACTGCTGCACCATCAACCTCTACAACACCATCTACATCTGTTTCAAAGAAGGTAACTACTGCACCAACCACCTCTTTCGCAGGTGGTGCTGGTTCTTCTTTAGCTGCTGGTTTGTTTAGTCAAACTTACCATGGCACAGTTAACATACAGAACCAGACAAATAATATTTGTGAACCATCATCAAAAAGGCAAAGAAAGCCTAACTCAAAGTATGTCTAGTCTAGTTTTTCTTTGTTCTAGTGGTCAGTGGTATTATGGTTGTATTAAGACTTACGGTTATGTTATGCTTCCCAAAAACTTTGAAGACTGGCTATGTTATGCTTCCCAAAAACTTTGAAGACCGGTTATGTTATGGTATGGCCTTTATTATGGTATGATGGTATGATCTTTATTGTTATAAAATTAGTAGTGCAATTCATATGTTATGCTTACATAATGAAAGCATTTTACTTTCAAATTGTTCACGTAGAGCATTTTCCTGATCAGCAAATTTCTTGTGTTGTGCAACAAAGTGTGCATCGGAAACCCTTTGGAATGCCTTGCATTCTTTACATGACACGTGGAAGAATCTGGTAGTGTTATCAATCAACGGCTGTAAGCATTTACTCCGGCGACGTGTCGCAATTTGAGACAATGGTCACATAAGTCAAAATGGGAAAAGGTAATATTGTTTTGGTAATTTCACTGAATATCACGTGCGAGTCACGTGCTTACTTCTTCATCTCAGTCCGTCAGATCTTTCGCATACGTGGCAACATCTTAGCGGTTCGGGGTATTTTTGTCTTTTTTGGCACGTGAGAACTCGCACACGCGGAATTAACTGAGATTTCTAACAGTGGGGCAGTTTTCCAACTTTTTTTAACGTTGGGGCAGTTTTCCAAGATTGCAGTCCAAATTGGGGCAGTTTCCCAATTTTCCCAATACTTTTTAAAAACATAACCAAATTTGTGCACTTTACAACACCATAGAGATAGATTCAAGTTCAATACACTGAAAACTATAACAATGCATTTATCAGAATCTTCAAACTATCGAAAACTAACCACAAGATCTCAAATTATCTAATTCACTGATGCCTGTAAAACCATTAAAAAATTATTAAAGCATACCAGCATCTCTCGTGAGATTCGTCGCCTCAAAATTTGACCACAACATCATCAGCTCTCACTCATATGCCAGTGAACAATAAGATGCAACAAAACCTAATAGTGACCTGTAAAAGAGCTTTGCCTCGATGAAAAAATCAAAAGAGACTTGAAACTAAACTTCTCACAAGGGAAAAACACAAAAACCTAACAGTGACCTTGAAGATAAAAAAAATACAAGCAAAGATTAGACTTAAAACTAGAAACCATTATTTCTCCTTGGAGAAACATTCAATTTGACCTAGAAACTAAACCAACCTAATGACAACAATTATGCTTAAGTTGTTAACATTGAAATTAATATTAAAACTTTAATACATCATGCAGAACTAATTCTAGCAAGAAACTATGATATATGCACCAACATCAGTAGTTGCACGAACAATACCCGAATCTTTTCCATCTTGAACTGAAACTGTCTTTGTATTTGCTAACCCTGCAATACCCAAAATCACCAACAACAACAAATCATTACCAAAATACCTAAAAAAATCTAAACAACAAACCCAAATCATTACTCAAAATTAGAAGACCAGCTGTGTTGATTTTTCTTACTAGGGTGTTTGAAGCATCTGATTTTCATTTCCAAACTCATTGATGAGGAAAGCGTTATTCCTCTTCACGATCTCTAAAATCAAAAACCCTAGTACTGAGAAAAGGGGTTTCACACAAGATCAGATTCAATCAAACCCAGAATCGAAAATCAAACCTAAGGGTGAAATCAAGCGAAACACTTTATCATACTTAAAGAAAATGAGAAGTTTATGGATTTTCTTCATCATTGTGCACAATTTTTAGAGACTAGAGAAGATAGACTGAACCCTAAAACAACTTTATACATAAACCTCAAAACCCTAAGTCGGAAAATAATTTGGTCAGCTTGATTTGGGATTTGGGATCCTTCAAATCACCAAATCGTTCGAATTTCAGACATGAGAAGAGAGAAGGAGAAGAGAGTAGAGACGAGAACGAGAGAGAATAAGATTTCTGTTCGAAATAGAACAAGATAGAGATAGGATAAACCTGAGTCAGTTTTGAAGCTGACTGTCTGAATTGGCTGAAACCGAGTCGGCTTGAAAGTGTGGGTAGCCACACTCACGAGTCGCACACGTACGTCTTCAATCTGTTGCAAATTGTACAAAGACAAATAGTTGCGAGTTTTGTAACTGAAACAAACTGTTGCAAAATTTTCGCAACTGAAATTCGCAACTGAATACTCGCAACAGGGACTAAGCTGTTGCGACTTCTAGTTACTAATCCTTGAATTTTGTGTAGTGTTTGTTATGTGTTTATACCTCTTTAGAGCTCTTTGAAAGTGCCTTCACGAAACTCTTCCTGCAATTAAAAACATCATAAAACAATTTGCAAGAGAGTGACGAAACCAAATACACAATCATATTTAAAAGAACATCAAATTGTTCAAGCTCTCACCGTTCTTTCTCGAGTTTTGATTTGGCATCATTTAGTATTGTCTTGACTTCAGAAGACATACTGATTCAGAAAAGAAGTTCAAACCATGAAATTCTACCACAATTTGTTCAATAGAAATCAGATATAAACAAAATCAAATCCGAATTGCGACTTAACATTAAAAACTTAAGAGGAAATTATAACACATCAAATCCCTAAATTCATCAAATAAAATCAAATCCGAAATCGGTTTTTTCCTTTATCGCAATTTTCAGATCTGAAAATAATTCAAACAAAAAGAGATATTACCATGCAATCGTTTGTTCACTCTTTTTCTTATATCTTTAAGAGTTTTTCCCTAATATTTTGCAGTGTTGCAATAATACCTTGAATATCACTGAAAAAAAATCAAAAAAAATAAAATTCAGAAAACAAAATATTATTAAATGGATCTTTCATAAACAGATCCGAGAATTGAAATTACTGAAAGAGATAAAGATTACAACCTAGAGAGATTAAGATCTAAATCATCCTCTTCTCTTTTTCATTTCTCGGTACTTAAAGCTTCAGTTGTTGTCTTTCCCCTTCGTTTTCCATTACTTCCTTTAATAACTTCTGTCATTGAAATTTTTCGAAATCGACCTCCTCACTGAACCCTAGATTTTTACTCTCTCCCTCTTTTTCGAAATCGAACAACTTAAATGTATCAAATGAAGCACAGAAGAAGATAAACTTATCTTTATACTCAGATTCAAATTGAATTTGTGCCGGAGTTGTAAAGATTTGAAGTTCGTCCTCTGATTCGAACTTGTAGATTGATGATCAGTTGTTAAACCTGTTTGAATCAAATCGATTAAATCTATAAATCGATTACTTTCGTTCTTCTGTAATACGTAAACGTCATCTGCGAAGATCGATTGAGCGAGAAACGTTCTTTTGTTCTCTGCAATTATTTTCTTCTGTTTGATGAAAGAACCCTAATTTTCTTCAGAGCAAAGACGAGAGAGAAGCGAGAGAAAGTGAAAATGAAAATGAATCTGAAAATGAAACCTATAGCATATTTCATTAGGCATATATAGTAAAGGGCATTTTTGGTATTACGAATTTCTCCCAATCCCTAAACTTTATTACCTAGCCCTGAAATCTAAAGTTCTGGGCCTAGAAATATCAAAAAATAAAAGTATGGAGTTGAAAGAGGAGGATCCATTTAGTGGGACTTCTATATATTGAATCCATATAGTAGGAGGTTCTGGTATTTTTCACCTCTTCCTCTGCGTACCCATAAAAATACTAATGATACCCTTTTTAGTTACTAATGTGTAGTTTGAATTCGGTTAGTGAAAAATTTCAAGAAAATAGAATTTTTTACTAAATACCCCCTCCCTTGTAACAAAAAGTCCTATTTACTCGAAACATTTCTTTATATTGCAGTTCACATAATTTTATGTTAATGATTGCTTTTGATAATGAATCGATGATAGTTGTATGGGGGTTTTAGTGAGTTTTTCCATTCACTCGGAATTGGTTGTTCTGAGATTGAATGATTGCTTCGTCTATTTTGGATTATAGGGATAATAAGAGTTAAACTTCTAGGATTGAGCTTTATTATAAGAACAAATTCACTGTATCTACCAACAACTGTTTTTCTTTCTTCTGTTCTCGATCAGTCGCTGGGTCTACCTATCTCAACTCTGTATCTACCAACATCATTGTCTCGTAATCAATCTATGAAACCCCATAAACATAATCAAAACATAAAAAACTCTGTATCTACCAACATCATTGTCTCATAATCAATCTATGAAAACCCCATAAACATAATCAAAACATAAAAAACCCAAATTCGTTGAAAATCATGATCTAGAATCAACAATATTTTTACGGGTTATTTGGTTTTTGATAATTAGTTTTTGACCAAAATCTGAGTTTGGTCTAATATTTATCCAGCCTTTGCGTTTGGCCTAAAGACCAACATTGAACCGCGCAGACTCGGTTTGACCATGACGTGTGACTTATTCTGTTAACTAAATCAGAAATTACCAAACAAAAATAAACTCTAGTAACAATTACTCGTCATGTCCTAACAGTGCACGTTTAGCTCCGTGGTTCTTCTAGATTAACGGACGAGATTCGTTTGGTTTTGACTGTTTTCTAGCCATTTCCGGCTGATTCCAGGCCATTCTATCTCCTGCAAATTCCTAGAATTCATCTATGACACTGAAGTTCCAGTTTCTTTAACAACCACTGTACATGCAATTCACGGCAACAACAGCCATCACCTCCTCTGTTCATACTAAAATCACAGCAACCCCAATTTCAGTTCAGATCTCATCTAGAAAAACTAATTCCTTCTACTGAAATTTCATCTTAAACATTCACTACCATCTTGAAATCAAAATGAAACCCGTGTTTAACCCATCACCAATTCGTCACAGAAACCCCAATTTCTCTAACAACCACTATACTTGCAATTCATGACTAACATAACAACCACTGTACCTGCAACTCACGGCAACAGCATCCATCAGTTCATCACCTTCGGCTTCATCATTAAATCACAGCATCCCCAATTTTAATTCAGCCACCAGTATTCTGTCTTGGTTCCGCACAGATTTATTTCTTTTTCTAAATCAACAACAGTAGCTTCACCAGATCTTCTTCATTTCACCGGAAACAACAAAATCAAAACCATGTACCATTTTCCTTTCCTTCAACCACTAACAGACCATTTTCAACTGCAATTCAATTTCATAGTTATTTCTTTCTTGATTTAATTCCTAGAAGATCAACTCTTCACTCAATCTCTGCATAAAATTCAACCACCAACAGACCCCTATACTCCTCAATCATCAAATCAGGTTACAACCCAATGTTCTCGACATGCCCGAACTCAAAATCCCCATTTAACTCTTCCATTCATCCATTAATTCAACTGCAACATCTCGAATTTCTTCTCCTAATTAACCCATCTCAACTTCAACAGCAATAGATACCATCATCAGATCCTTAAGCGGCACCACCAAGCTCTCGACCTCTCCTTCTCAATCTCATAATCTCCGTTAAAATCAACCATCACTGCCATAATTCTTCTCTGCAACAGACGGTAGGAATAAGAGAGAAGATAAGGAGATGGATTTATTTTTAAGGAGATGGATTTATTTTTTGACACGTGCTGACGGTGTCGTTACCAGCGTTATATATATATTTCAATCTTGTTATAAGGGCGACAAGTTCCATTAGAGGGGCGGGGCGGCAAGTGTGATAGCAATGTCCGTCTTATTGGTTAGGGGATGTCCTATAGGGATTGCAAATTGGTTAGATTACCCTTTTCATCTTGAATGGACTAATTTATTCTTTATTTTTTGGTTGAAAATACTGAATTGTCCTCCCCTATTTTTAACCTAATAGAAACTGAAAATCAAAACATTTTTTTTCAACTTCAACTTCATCTTCTCTTCTCCTCCTCTCAACCATTAAAACTGATTTTTCATCGTCCTCTTCGATTAATCGGTGATTTGAAAAATTGATAATCGTTGATTGAAAACTATATTAGAGATGCCGAAGAAGAAGGTTGATGAAGATTGCAGCCGTTCTAATTAACCAAATCCTCCATTAGGTCAAGAACATCAATTTGAAACTCCTCAACCGTCAAAATCAAGCACAATGACTTATTTGAGTATGTTTCGAAAACCCAGTTAGGGTTTAGTCTATTGTGTTTGATTTAAGTTAGTTTTGCATCAAAAATTAGGGTTTTGGATCGAAATTGAAAATGGAATTTGTGTGTTGCATGTGAGTTACGGTTGGTAATAACCCAGATACCAACCGTAACTGTATATTTTGATGAACTTACGGTTGGTAACAACCCAAATACGAACCGTAACTTCTAAGTTTTGAGAATTAGATTAATGTACGGTTGGTAACGAAACCTTAGTTAGGAACCGTAAGTCCTTCTGTATGTTTCAAACATGTTTTACGGTTTATATTTTCATCTCACTTACGAACCATAATAATGTTACTGTTTGTAACTCAATTAAAGTTACCAACCGTACATCATCCCGTATGTTATGAATTTTTGAAGTAGTGATGTACGGTTCGAAACTATAGTTGACTTACCAACCGTAGTTCAGGTACGGTTGGTCTCGGTTCATTACTTAGCAACCGTAATTGGTTACGGTTTGTAATTGATGTCATATTACGAACCGTAAATTAACCTACTCATAAATTTTTTTGTGTTTTGTTTCTATATTATTTGTTTACACTTAGTTAATCAATCAATTGTAATGCTTGTGTAGGAATCCTGATAGGGTGAAGAAAAAGAGAGGAAATGATTTAACCCCGATTGATCATACGCCCACCCCTCGCGGTGACAAGCATTTAGGTGTAGATAATAGAGGTATCCACAAGAATGAGAAGAAGAAGAATAAGTTTGAAATTAAGTTGAGGGAACAACCTGTATATGAATCTGGAGTTGAGTTAGAAGGAGTGGAACATAATTATCAAGAAGAGGTCGGAGTCGAAACTAACCGTGAAGGCAACGAAAATGAAATTGTAGAGGAAGAAACTAATTATGATGAAGATGAAGAAGAATCTAAAGAAACCGATGATGATGGAGAGGAGGAAGAGGAATCAAATGATGAATAGGAGGAAGAGGAAGCAAATGATGAAGAGAAGGAAGATGATGAAGAAAAAGAAGAGGAAGAAAATGATGAAGAGGGAGAAAATACCAAGGGAAAAGAGGTAGTTGTAGCTGCACCTCCAAGGCAAAAGAAAGAAAAGAATCCGAGAAAGGATCCCGCACCGAAAAGGATGCATATTCCTAAAGGCAAAGAATTGTTGTTGCCACCGAAGAAGAATAGAAGACCTTGGGGCGAGGCCCCAGATAAGTCTTCAATCTTATTTGGTTATACTAGTTCCTGGTCCGCAAAAGTATGTCATACAAGGGTATGCTTTTTGTTAATTTTCTTAAAACATTCATTATTTTGATACATTGTGTTTATTTATTTCAGTTCACCATAATATGCTTATATTTTTGTATATTTTTTTCTTAGGACCACGCAAGATGCATAAAATTGATGAAGCGTCAAAGGGGTAAACATTGGTCATTAAGTAAAGAATGTGCTTCGGTTCGCAATCTAGTGGTTAGTACAGGACTAGGGCCTGGAATTCTTCATTTGCAATCAGAGTATGATAGTGTTGTGGTCTCTGCCTTCAGGGAACGATATTGGCTTGAAACCGATACGTTTCATCTTCCATTTGGAGAGATGACAATAACACCAGACGATGTGAAGTAAATTACCGACCTTGAAGTTGAAGGACAATCTGTGTTTGAAGGTTTCGGCAACAACATGTTTTGGACTGACCTTTACATCCTTGTTCAAGAAACACTTGGGTGGGAGAAAGATGAAACTGAGATGGAGTTTCAGTTGGATGGTGGTTATGACCCTACTGAACCATATAAACCAAAAATCATCAAAAAGCTATGTTGAAGAATTTGAGGACCAAGTTTGAAGGAACATCAACAAAGGAAAGGTCAGGTGAGGTGATTGATGAAACAAGAGCTAGGCGTACAGCCACAACGTATTTGTTGTATTCTCTTGGGACCGTATTCTTTCTCGATAACTCAGGAAATAGGGTGAATGTTCATTACCTACAATTGTTGAAGAATTTGGACAACATCAAAAACTATTCGTGGGACACTGCAACCCTTGTATTTTTACTTGACAGCCTAAGAAATGCCTCTAGGGTTGGAGCTACTGAGATTTTCGGGAATGTTGCGCCTCTAATGGTAAGTTTGGTTACATTTTTCTTAGTTTGTTATATTTTTAGTCATGTGCCAATTGTTTATACTTAATTTATTTTTTAGGCATGGGTTTATGACCACTTTCCGAGCCTGAGACCTCCTACTAAACGGTAAGAACATGATTATGGCCCTACCGGAAAGAAGTTCAAGTTCACTGGCAGACAACTAAAGAACAAAGAGGAGAAGCTCATTAAAATGAGGGAGAAAATAGATGCTTTCACTGATGAAGATGTTATCTTTGACCCTTATTTGAGGATTGAAAATGGAGTTGATGTTCGTAGGTACACAGAGACCGCATGCTACAACAGACCATTGTATCATCCCACAGGTTATGTTATGACCAATCCTCGTGGAACTCTACGCCAAATTGGTCATATTCAAGAAATGGTTATCAAGGAAAACTTCAAATTATCCAAGAAAGGATTAGATACAAAAGGCCCCACCATTGTACTCAACTATATCCCAACTCCAACGGTTGATGTTTGGAACAACCGCCATCAAGAAATATACCAACTCGTAGCGGGAGAGGCAATTCCTTGTAGCAACACCAAAGAAGCCGTTGCTGATTACATGTCTTGGTATTCTCATTTTGGTCATCCATATGTGATCAATAATGATCCGGAGTCCCATCCATATATTCAAAAGGCTATAGCTCAAAGGACGTCGATTGGCGAGACTAAAGAGAAAAAAGGTTTATTTGGTTTGACTTAGAAGAATTTATATTTCATGTCGGTACGTAATTTTGTTATCCTCGTGACTTTGGATTTGAATATTAATGTATATTATGAAATAATCTTTTAACACTCTTTTTGATATGTGAATAGAAAGAGTGAGGACAAGCTTTGGCAAATAGCATGACTTCATGCATCCGTAGTAATGGTGTGATTAAAGCTCCTCAACAAAAGATCTTTCAAGAAAAAATAAGGAACATACATAATCCAAACATGGAAGAATTGTATGAGGGGTTGGTCACGGAAGAAAGTGGCTTAAAGAGGAGTAGAAACTCTCTTGGAGGTGCGAGTAGTAGCCGTCGTCAACCTTCACCTAGCAGCGAAGAGACAAATGATGAAGAGGAGGTGCACGGTGTGGGTACTAGCCAAAGAGGTGGCCGTGGTCGCGGTAGTCGCGGTGGTCGTCGTGATGGTCCTAAAACTCGTGGTGGTGGTAGCACCAACAAAAGGGGTCGTGGTGGCCTCCATGCTTAGTTATGGATTTATCTTAGTTGTGTGTGGTTAGTTATGAATTTCGACTTATGGATATTATGACAAACTAATAGTTGTGTGTTAGTTATGGATATTAGCTTATGAACTTATTTGTGTTAGTTATGGATTTGAACTTATGGATATTATCTACGAATTTAAAGTTTTGGATATGTGTTTGTTTGTGACAGTTTTTGTTTGAAAATTTTAAGTTACAGAGCCAATTACGGTTGGTAACTAATTTTTGTTACGAACTGTAAATAACACTGGAACCAATATTTTTCACAAACTTTAGTTACGACTCGTAACTGATTATCGAGACCAACCGTATCTTAAGTTACGGTTCGTAACTCTTTCATCTTAACCAACCGTAAAAAACTCTGGAACTTATAGTTTTGGGATCTCAACAATTACTGTTCGTAAGTATTTATGTAACCAACCGTAACTCTGTATTTTTTCTTTTTGGCAGAATTACGGTTTGTAACCTACGCGGGTAATCAACCGTAACTATGGAATTTAGTTTTCTTCAGAGTTACGGTTTGTAACTTCTAAACAGTTTCTAACATTAACTCTGGAATTCAAAATTCTTCAGAGTTACGGTTCATTTGTTGATTATAGTTACCAGCCGTAACTCTACTTTTCCCACAAAAAAAATAATTGTTTGCACTGACATATCCTTGTGCAATTTGAAAATATAGCCATTGAAACCTTCAACAACTTCATTTTCAAGAAATAGATCCGTTATTGAAGCTTTATATATATATATATATGCTTATCCTCCTTGCTAGAAGTTACACCTCCACATGAATCATCTCTTACCTTAAACTAGATTATGGCTCCAAACACTGAATTCACTTTGGAAGAAGACTTATGTATTTTCCGCAACTTTGTTCTATGCTATCCAAAAATAAGACAAGAACAACGTCGATTCCCTTGCTTTTTTATTTCCTACGTACCTCTTTTTTTTGGTAGGAGGCCTCCCCTTACTCTTCCCCTTTGGTGGTTCCTTGATATCATACCTAAATTGTGGATATACGAAATCTCTCAAGTTACTCAACCATATTTGCCTTTTCCCTTGGCTTAGTGTACCATATTTCTCGGCTAGAGCTTTTCCAATCTCGGTATCAGCAAACGTTCCTCCAAATTGTTGATCAAATATTGTTTCACGGAATGTTAATTGTTGACAAAAGGGATCAACATCTTGAATCGGGATCACTTTGTCTTGGTATGTGGCTATAACATGCCTACATGGGAGTCCCAAACTTTTCATGTTTGGACAAATCACCCTCTTCTTCATAATCCCCCAATTCATAATGTTGTACTTCATACATTATCTTATCAATTGCGCGGTGCGAAACTTGATGTGTAATTCCCCTTAGTCACTCATTGTCCAACCCTTTGGTGTGTTGTTTACTTCAGCTTTTTTTCAAAAGACTCTGTAACTCTATCGTGATCAAGGAGGAAATACGAATCCATGGCTTCAAATAACATAACTAACCCACCATTACAACTATGAAGTTTCTTCTTCAACCGGTTGTGAGATGACTCCGTCGTACTTGTAGCTTGGTTGTCATAGTACCTATATTGGTTAGTGAACGCCGCTACGAACTTCTCTTTGCGCGAATCCAACCAGTTATCCAACAAATACTTCACAAAACTTGGATAACCTCTTTTCCAATGAGCCACTAACATACGATCTCTATCCTCATATTCATCTACGGTGATATAATAGGTCAAGGCTCTCCACTCAGTTTTGAAACTTTCTCATTTTAGTTCCGCCAACTTGTCATCCTTCTTAGATTTCTCTTTGGCTTCCTCTTGTTTATGTAACGGTAGTTTCTTTATTCTATCCATTTCGCTTTTTTTGGTTGGACGGACAAGGCGCATGCACTTAGTTTCAATACTTTTCCACAAGTGGAATGTGCAAAGAAGGTTATGAGCTTCCGGAAAAACCCTCCTTATTGCATTCAACAAAGCTTGTTCCTTGTCGGTAATAATCACCTTTGGAGTATAACCCTCTACGTAGAATAACTTCACTTGTTCTAGTGGACACACATAGCTCTCTTCGAGCTCATATTTCAAGAAGCAAAAACCAACACTAAAAGGAGCATTGGTAGAAGTTTTCCCGAAAAAGTTCAACAACGACATCTCAAACTTGTTGGTTTTGTATGTGCAATCCATTAGAATCACTTGATGAGAGCACCGTGCCAACTTCACAAACTCAGGATTAGCCAATAAAAGATGTCTTATTCGTCCTTTCTCATCTTCATCGTGGAAAATCGAGTAATTATGCGCCTCCCCCAAATTTCTTAGCCTTCAATTTTGTTCTTGCGTTGTAGATGTTAGCCAAAGTGGAAGCATTTTGTGCGTTTCTTTCCTTTGAGTGAGCGAGGATATCAACGAGTTTCATACGAATTTGTGTCAGTGACCCTACGATCTTCTCTTCTTCTTCGGTAAGGCGTCCAACATAAGAGTGTGATAGCAAACTCTCCGGTATAAGGTGGTTATGACTACCACATACAACTTTCTCCAAAAACCACCTTTTTGTCGGGTTCCTTTTAAACTGAAGCTTGAAGGGGCATCAGGTCTTCTTAGTGAAAGTAGTATTCTTCCTCTTTGTCTTTGCTACTTGCACGGTACCTTTTTTTGCGTGACTTCTATGTTTTACACTACACTCGCAAACCATTTGAAAGGCACTATCTCTAGTGGTACCATTACAAACTATGATACACATAATCAACTTGCCTCATTCTTTAGCCCACTTCTTTGCATCGTCTTTCTCCTTCCATGTCTCCTCGGTTAAATAGTGAAAGCTAGAAAGTTTGGTGAGAACTTCATTTGATAAAGGTTGTTCATCCATTATGGGAGGTACATCCCCGATCTAGAAAAAAATATAGCCACATTAGTCTAAACGAGACAACAAAACGAAAATATTTATAAAGGTACCGTTGGTAACGACAGAGGATACACAAACCGTAACTGAGTTACGGTTTGTAACTACAAACATATATGAACCGTAACACACCTACGGTTTGTAATTATCATTTCCTAACAAACTGTAAATACATCAAAAGAAAATTGAAAACATGCAGAGCAATTTACGGTTGGTAAAAAAAATACACAACACACCGTAACAGAAGTTACGGTTGGTAACGATTCACATATTACCAACCGTAATAAGTGCAGTAAATACTTCCATGCACATGATGAGTTACGGTTGGTAACTACTGCATGAAATTGTCAACCGTAACCACGTTACGGTTCGTATCGAAATTTTCCCAGCCAACCGTAACTAGTATTACGATTGGGTTTTCCCCCAAAATGAACCAGTTACGGTTGGTATTTGATACTTTTCTAACCGTAAATGTGAATTACGGTTGGTAACTAGCTTAATTCCAACCGTAAGTTCTTCTAAAATTTTAAAAGTTTCAATTTTTTTACATACTTTATAGAGTTTCGAGCGACAAAAAGCTAATGGGAACTAATTTAGAAGTATACCTGGTCATTTTCGGTTGCTGGTTCTTCACTTTGTTGGCTAATTTATTCAATTGGTTGAGATTGACTTTCACTATGGGTTAAAACATCTCTACCATCTAACAAATACTCCATATCAGAATCTCCATCAAGGGGTATGTAGTACTTGTTTTCTCTATCGTACAGAGATTCACCCATATCAAATTTGCCACTGGAATCACTCATTTTGGTTGAGTGAATCAAAATCTAGTGTTTCACAAATATCACAAAAGTTTTTTTTTCTTCTCCTCTAAACTTTTTTTTTTATAACTCTAAAAATTTGATTTTAGAGTTATTATAAGTGAAAATTAATTATCAACACTAAGCTTGATTATGAACACTAATCTTGATTATCAACAATAAGGGTTAATTAGTCATTTCCAGATTTTTTTTATAAGGGGCACTTGAATTACTCACGTAATGACCCTTTTTGTCTTCTTAGCTTGCCGCCCCTCTAATGGAACTTGCCATCCCTATAACAGGATTGAAATATTTATTATTATTTTTTTAATACTTACCAAACTGAAGTCAATATTTAACCAAGTTTACACGGGTCAATGTTGGTCTTTAGACCAAACACAAAGGCTGGAAAAATGTTAGAGCAAATCCAGGTTTTGGTCAAAAACTAAGTACCAAAAACCAATTAACCCTATTTTTACAAGTAAACAATTGAAAGAAAAAGAATCTCTTGATTGATGCATCTAAACACAACCATTCCAGATTATGTTAGGACACCAACCTTACAACTCACTTGTTTCTATTTTTATGGCTTACTTTGTTTAATATTCAGTTTCCTTAATTAGCTTATTTATAGAAATTCTATTTTTAGATAGCTATTAGTTGCTTTAATTAGAAGTACCCTGTTTAAGAAGTTCTATTAGTTATAAATATCCAAACTCTATATTCTTGAAGGCATTGAATTCAACTAAATCAGTTTTAGTTACTTTCTTGTTAATAGCTTGTTCATACTTTTCCTTTGCTTTTGCTCGTACAAATTAAGTTATTCTGTCATTTTTGGTTTCGAACCCTAATATCTGTCACCATAGAAGGTTTGATTTATTCTCAAATTTTCAACAATTGTTTTTACGATGACAATCATTGAATAAGTTAATGGTCTTTTTGGGCATATTGAGAAGTTAACAACCAAGGTTAATGAATTTATGGAAGCCATGGCTGATGCTTATGAAGATCAAGAGAAGAATTCCGCTGCTACAATGGATTCTTTGCTTACAAAGTTACAGAACTCCAATAACACAAATATAGTTGTGCTAATGGAAACTAATAGGAAGAATATGGCTACTTTAATGCAAACTAATAAGCAAGACATGGTTACACTTGCTGAAACCATTAATAGAGATATGGCATCACTTATTTTGGCACGATTTCCTCTTAATTCTCATCCACCTGGTTTCAATGGTATTACTGGTAATGGTCACAATGGTGATTTAGCCAATATGGGTGTTTCAGAAATTCGAGCACCATTTCCTTCGTTTGAAGGCAAAGATACTGCTAGTTGGATCTTTCAAGATGACCAATACTTTAGCTTGTATCATATAGCTGAAGCACTTAAGATCTCTATTGCTACTGCAAACTTTAAGGGAGAAGCAAATGCATGGTACCGATGGGTCAAGGATAGAATTAGCAATCCATCTACGTGTCCGTATATCCCAACCCTAACCCTAGGCGGGTTAGCTCGCCGGGTTGACGGGTTGGACCTGGATATAGTAGGGCGTCCAGTATATCCAACACAAAAAGACCAAAAAATAAAGGTGTGGGTGGAAAGTTTCGAACCCAGCACTCTCGGATGGTGAGGTAACACCATGACCACTGTAACAACGTTTTCATTCATCCTAAATTTTACTTAGTATTATAATTATTTAAGAATAACTTGTGTTGATTTATATTTACTAACGCCCAACACCTAACAGGAAACCCTGATTCTTTTTAATCGCATTTCCCATCTCGCCTTCCTTTCTCTATCACAGCGTTTTCTCTCCCTCTTTTATCCCTGCATACGGATATTCATTAATACACCTCTCAATTCTCAAGTATATCGTTTCTTCTTTTCTGTAAACAGATCTTGATCTACAATCATTCAACTCTCAACTTGGTTTTTCTCACTTTTGTTCTTATCTCCATTACCATCTCAAGTCCTGTACGACTATGAGCATGTCATATGTTTCTTTCTTTTAAAATTAATCAACATCAACAACCTTGCTCACTGTTATCTCGATATTATTGTGGTGATGTTGAATCGCTGATAATGAATCAATAGATGATTATTTTTTTCTAAATTGATTTCAATTTTTAATGATTTGGGTTTGTATAGTATGTGAATTAAATCAATTAACTGATGAATTAAAATTATGAATCAAGGATTTTGTTTGTTAAATGTATATGTGACTGTCGGAATCAATTTCTTTGTTTTAGATCTAACATACTCGTTCAGGATTACGGTAGAATTTCTAATTATGGTTGGTATCGGATCCTTTTAAAAAAAAAATTGATCCTAAACCTTGATAAATCAGTGGTAAATTTTACCCTAAATACCTAAACGCAACAATCTAAGAACAATGACGGGTTGACGGGTTAACCCGCGGGTTAGGCGGGTTCAACCCGTTTTCCAGGAGGCTCTCAAATCATCAACCCTAACCCGACTTGTTTAGTAAGCGGGACAGGTTTTCACGGGTTAGGGTTGGCCCGCGGGTTTGAACCCTAATTGCCACCTTTAGCTTTAACCAAATTGACTCAAAAAGGTACAGTACGTGAATTGATTACTGAGTTCGAAAGTATTCTAAATTTTGTTACTGATCTTCCTGAATCATATCTTATCGATCTTTTTATTAATGCTTGAAAAGTGATATTTTTGTTGTTGTGTATACTTTTGAGCCATCTACTTTATCTGACACTTTTCGAAAAGCTATCAAACAAGAAGAGGTAATGCATGCAGCTTCTTCTTCTAAACCAAGTAGATTTGCACAGTTCCGAAAATCTAGTAACATCACTCCAACTCAACACAAGACAACTACTATTCCTCCTGGTGTTACTAGATTAAGTTTGGAAGAGCTTAAAGACGGAAAATCAAAAGCACTATGTTTTAAATGTGATAAGATGTTTACACGTGGACACTTGTGTGAAAAGTCTATATTATTTTGTCTTGAAATTGATTCGTGTGGTACAACTGTGGAGATTACCAATTCTGAGATTAGTGAACACAATTCCGAAGACATTGAGACTATCTCAGATGAAGTTCTAATAGAAACTGCACTAGCTATTTCTTACCATGTACTTGTTGGTTCTACTATCCCTAAAACAATGAGAATTATATGACATGTTAAAGGTTAATCCATCACTTTTCTTATTGATTCTGGCTCAGCTCACAATTTTCTTCATCCAACAGTAGCTAGAAGATGTGGCTATTCTTCTCAAATTCAACCTATCTATATGAAAGTTATGGTGGGTAATGGTGGTTTTCTTACAACTCAAGGCTCTTGCACTGCTGTACCAATTAAACTACAACATTATCTGGGTACTACTAATTTCCTTGTTTTAGATGTTAGTGGGTGTGATGCAGTTCTTGGAGTTCAATGGTTACAATCCTTGAGTGATATTCTATGGGATTTTAAGAAACTACATATGAAATTTCACACTTCTGACAAGGATTATATATTAGTTGGAGATAATTTGGCATTAGTAATGCTTTTGGATAGCTTTTCTATGGAGAAGTTGCTTATTAAAGAACAACATGGAGTCATGCTGCAACTATCTCAAGTTTCTACTTCAAATACTTCAATTACTCATGAGGTACCCACTGTAATTTCAGATTTATTATTACAATTTGTTGATATATTCGGTTCTCCATCATCTTTACCACCAACACGCTCTCATGATCATCGTATTCCTTTACTTCCCTACAGTCAATGTGAGACCTCAGATATCCACACTTTCAAAAAGAGGAAGATTGTTTCTGAGCTTAAAGATGTAGGTTTTATTCGCAATAGCACTAGTTCTTTCTCATTACCAGTTTTGTTAGTACGTAAAAAGGATGTCAGTTGGCATATGTGTGTTGACTACAAAGCATTAAACAAAGTTACTATAAAGGATAAATTTCTTATTCCAGTAGTGGATGAACTACTTGATGAGTTATGTGATGCGATTGTTTTCTCGAAATTAAACATGCACTCAACTTATAATCAAATTCGATTACATGGTCCTGATATACATAAATCAGCTTTTAGAACACATGATGGCCATTATGAATTTTTAGTCAAGCCATTTGGTTTGTCAAATTCTCCTGCAACATTTCAAAGCTTGATGACTGATATATTCCGTCCTTATCTTCGAAAATTTGTTTTGGTATTCTTCGATGACATATTGGTTTATAGCAAGTCTTTATTTGAACAAACAAAACATTTGGAGTTAGTTTTTTAGGTGTTAGATCACATCGGCTATTTCTTAAAGATTCAAAATGTGAATTTACAAAGACATATATTGGTTATCTTGGTCATGTGGCCAATTCCAACTACGATTAAAGATCTGCGTGGATTCTTGGGTTTGGCTGGATATTACTGTAAGTTTGTCAAAAACTATGGCAAGATAAGAGCTCCGTTAACTCAGTTGTTAAAACATAATTCCTTCTTATGGACTGATATAACTACAAAGGCATTTGAAATTTTAAAATTGGCTCTAACAACTACTCTTGTGTTAGCTTTGCCATATTTCACCAAACCATTTTACTTAGAATGTAATGCTTCTGGTAATGGTTTAGGATTTGTATTAATGCAAGAACAAAGGCCTATTTCCTTTTTCAGTAAACCACTATCTGGTAAAAATCTTAATTTATCAATTTATGATAAAGAAACGCTTGCTATAGTCTCTGCAGTTCAGAAATGGCGCCTTACCTGCTTGGTCGACATTTTAAAGTTTATACAGATCATAGGATTCTCAAGTACTTTCTAGAACAAAGATTATCTTTAATAGAACAACAAAAGTGGTTGTCCAAGTTACTTGGTTATGATTATGAGATACTTTATAGATGTGGTACAACAAACCAAGCTGCTGATGGCTTATCGCGTATAATTGATTCTCAACTATTGGTTATTTCAACTCCTATATTTTCTGGCATTGATGAAATTGTCAAAGAGTTTCATGATGATGCTGACTTAAGCACTCTTATTGACAATTTAAAAACTAATGCAGCTTATAAAACTCATTATTCTCATACTGCTAGAATTCTTCGTTACAAGAATCGCATTGTAGTGGTACCTACTTCTAATTGGTGTTCTAAACTACTCAGTGAGTATCATTCTTCTCCAATAGGTGGTCATTTAGGATTTCTGCGAACATACAAAAGTCTACAGCTAAATTTTTACTGGAAAGGTATGAAGTCTTTAGTAAAAGAATATATTAGACAATGTGATATTTGTCAGCGCAACAAATCTGAAGCTATTGCACCCCCAGGGATTTTGCGACCATTATCAATTCCTACTGATGTTTGGATTGATATTTCCATGGATTTTGTTGATGGACTTCCAGTTTCGAATCGAAAAAGTTCTATTTTGGTGGTGATTGATCGATTGACTAAATATGCACACTTTATAGCTTTGTCTCACCCCTACACTGTTGCTAAGATTGTTGACATTTTTGTGCGTGAGATTGTACACTTACATGGAATGCCAAAGACAGTAGTCAGTGATCGAGATCCTATTTTTATAAGTAACTTTTGGGAAGATTTCTTCTCTTTATAAGATACTCAGCTTTTCCGCAGTTCATCATATCATCCTGAAACAGATGGAACTGAAGTAACAAATAAGACTCTGGAATGTTGCTTACGCTGTTTTGCAGGAGTTAAACCCAAAGATTGGACAAAATGGTTACCATGGGAAGAATGGTGGTATAATACAACTTACCATTCTTCAATCAAAATGACTCCTTATCAAGCACTTTATAGTCGGATTTCACCAACAATTTCTACTTATATTCCTGGTTATGCAATGATGCATACGGTGGATGAAAGTTTACAAGATCAAGATCACATACTACAATGCTGATGCTCACAGAACTGAACGGACTTTTCAAGTTGGTGATTTTATTTTTCTGAGGTTGCATCCATATCGTCAAACCACAGTACTTAATCAATCTTATTCAAAACTCTCTCCAAGAATTTATGGACCATTTTGTGTTATTGAGAAGATTAGGTCAGTTGCTTATCGTTTGGAATTACCAGCTACTAGAAAGATTCATCCAGTATTTCATGTTTCACATTTGAAACTGAAATTGGGATCCTTAGTTGAAGTGAGTACTTATCTACCAATAACTGTGGATTATACAGAATGGGAGCCTGAGGAAATTTTAAAATGCAAGATGTATAAGAAGAACAATGATGCTAGCACTAAATGGCTTGTTAAGTGGAAAGATCATTCCGTTGAAGAAGCAACTTGGAAATATGTTGATGATCTTCTTCTTCGATTTCCAGACTTTGAGGCTTGAGGACAAGCCATTTTTCAGGCGCGGTGGGATGTTAGGACACCAACTTACAACTCACTTGTTTCTGTTTTTATGGCTTACTCTGTTTAATATTCAGTTTCCTTAATTAGATTAGTTCTAGAAATTCTATTTTTAGATAGATATTAGTTGCTTTAATCAGAAGTACCTTGTTTAAGAACTTCTAGTAGTTATAATATCCAAACTCTGTATTCTTGAAGGAATTGAATTCAACTAAATCAGTTTTAATTACTATCTTGTTAATAGTTTTTTCATACTTTTTCTCTGCTTTTGCTCGTACAAATTATGTTATTCTGTCACTTTTGGTTTCGAACCCTAATAGATTATCGCCACATCTACCATGCGATATGTGATCTCGAGACAAAATAACATCCCCAATTTTTGTAGGGCTTTATTTTTATTTTTTCGGGTTTGAAGAAAAAAAACGTGATGGTTGGTTTCGTCTTCCTCCTTCATAAAAAGATAACCCCTTTCTTCTAATCCTTTGAATTACAGAGAGAAGATGATTTTTTTCTTCTTTGAGGCCAAACACTATGGTGCCCCATTTCTATACCATATCCCTCATATGTAGGGAAAAATCAAATTTCCAAACCACTATGGTCTCTCATATCCCTACTTGAGTAGGGATATTCCTTTCCTACTTGGCAAAGTGGATAAAATCTTATATGCCTTGTAGGGAAGGGAAATCACACGGAAACTTAGTACCCGTTTGGCAGTTGATACGGTTATTGAGTTACCGTAAAATTTTACATGGAAACTGCGTTTACGTTTCCGTAAATTTATTTGTTTGACTTTTTTTCGTTTACACCTCCCTCACACCCGATCCTAACCATCCATCATTAATAACGACTCTATCTTCTTCACCGTCGGATCGCAACGGTCATTTTTTCAAAATCAAAAATCCTATATAAATACAACTCTAATTCTCTATTCAAATCACCCAAAATCCTCTCTTCTTACAATTTTAAAAAGACGAGGATACCCAAATACACCACAATCTTTAAAATATCCACCTATAAGTCCTCTTACCTAAAGTGAGTGTCTATGGACAAAGTCGAGACAATACTACAAATAGGTATTCACACTTTGTGTGATCGTATATGGATACTAGATCGAGACAATAGAACAATCAAAGTGTGATTACTTGATAATAGGTTCGAACTTAACCAAACTCTATAGGATCACTATCAAGTAATACAGAGTTAAGGTTTGTGTAATTTACTTTAAATTATAATAATAACAAGTATAATTGTGGAAAGGAAAAGTAAATGACACAACAAGATTTTGTTAACGAGGAAACCGCAAATGCAGAAAAACCCCGGGACCTAGTCCAGAATTGAATACTTTCAGAATTAAGTCGTTATACAAAATCTAAACCAACTTCGTATAGCTGAGACCAAGCAACTAAACCTAGTTCATTTAGTTTCTTCAGTATCCCTGCGCTTCCGACATTCAATAAGTGCACGCACTGGAACAATTCCTTTGGATCTTATTCCAAACAGTAAAGGAACAACAAAATTATTTAGTAACATCTCTTTTGATTCTTTCAGATGAATATATCTCAAGTCATATGCAAAGGATCTTTCGTTTAAACTAATAAACTCCTTTGCCTGGTTAGATCAATCTATCCAACAACTACCGAAGTATCAGAGTTTAGATTTTCAATTAATCAATATAGATTCCAGCAAGAAACTATTAGGTGATGCAGATCTCTGGAAACTAATCAATTGAATAAATATGATTCTAGTTAGATCCAAGCCGATCAAGGTTTATGCACACCAAAATATATAGAAACCAAATAAGAAATCGTATTTGTCTTAAAATCTTCTTTAATCTTCAATACACTCCTGCACAACACCACTTGAATCTCTTGTGATCAATCATGCACATAACGAAGTCTGTTAACAATTATGTAGAGATCTCGTCGACACTTTGATCTAGTTTGAGTGAATCTTATATCAAAAGAGAAGATTCTCAAGAATAAACAAACTAGGTGCAATTAAAGTTCAAAAACCGTTAGTCAATAAAATCAATCGAAAACTAAAATAAACTGCAACTATCTAGTTTCCCACCAACAGTACTCGTAGAGCTTCTTGATTCCACATAAGTCTTTAAACGAGCGGTCGTAAGAGATTTCGCCTAATTAGGGGATTTTCCTCTCCACCAAAAACAACAAAAAGATGAATTTTGCCTGGATCTTAGGATAGTTTGCTAGAAATGCAAACTTGGGTATTCATAGACCAAGGATGTTTGGACACCAAGGAATTTCCAAAATCGAATATTCTCAAGATATGCAATAAATTCCCAAATCGGTTTTCATAATTCCTGGAAATGTTCTGTCCAATATTTTTCGAATTCTCTCAATACAAAATCTCCAATTAGTAAATGCACATTACCAATTTTATTTTCTTGAGATATACATTTAATTGCTGGTAATTAAAGCATATAAACCTAACAACCTTAATTAGAAAAATTCTTAATTTATTTCGGAACAATATCTCCTTGAGTAATTAAGGAATATCTTTGAACAATAAAAGATAAGAGTTATTGTTCATGTTCAAAGTATGTTGACATCTTTTCTTTGTAAATCCTCTTTCATATTTACAATATTAGAATCGATTATACCACATTTCCAAACAAGTTTAGAATTGGTTCATTTGTATCCCAAGACAACTATGTGATTGATCAAATATCAAATCACTCATGGGTTCACGGTTTTACCAAACACAAGGATCGGTTCTACCTTAATATGGTTTGGTTGTGATCGAACACACAAGTTACCAGGACCGGTTACATCAGTTACCATGATCGATTACGTCAATTACCAGGACCGATTACCATATATTCATGGTATTACTTGTGATCGGTTACACAAGTCACTAGGATCAGTTACATCAATTACTAGGATCGGTTACACCAATTACTAGGACCGGTTACACCAATTACAAGGATCGATTACACACCTCTTTTGTGATCGGTCACACCAATTACCGGGATCGGTCACACCAATTATAAATATCGGTCATACCATCTCGGGTGATTACTTAGGATCGGTTACAGTAAAAAAGTCATACCAAATCATAAGTCAGGCATTGTGATTAGTTATACCAAGATAAATAACAAGTTATGATAGGTTCCACTAACTCACACATATTGGTAATCTAAAGATATGCAATGAATAACGATACCAATAAGCCTAGCGATTTCCCTTTCGATTTATAAAACAAGTTCATGCATGTATTTCCTTTAAACAAATGTAAACATTGTTTCCTAGGATGAAATTTTCACACTTACCCATACACATAATCACAATAGCATTCATATTATTATGTCGATGTCATATGTACGAAGTTTAAAAGATAGGCGTTATACTTCGTACCCTAATTACTTAACAATATGATCATGTGATCATGTCTCACTACTAGAGTATAATCATTCACAACTTCGCAGTTATGTTTTCAATATATCACGACTTGAAAGATACGTTAGGAATGAAACTGTTCAAGTCAATATTACTAACCTCAAGAGGAAGGATGATGTCGTCGTTGTAGCTTGTTACTTCTTCACATTCTTCAGGTCTTCGAGTATACTTGTATGTCTAATAATCCTAGACTTTCTAGTCTAACTTATAAGAAGTTGTCTCTAGTTACATAATCAAGCAACTCTTAGATGAGTTTTGATTCACTAAAATATGACAAACTTGGCATACCAACGCTTGGAGGGTTCAACCGAGCTATGCTCTAACAATGTTTGGAATACGATCCAAAGGAATTGTTCCAGTGCGTGCACTCATTGAAGTCGGAAGCACAGGGATACTGAAGAAACTGAGTGAACTAGGGTTAGTTGCTTGGTATCAACTAAACGAAGTTGGTTTAGATTTTGTATAGAGGCTTAATTCTGAGAGTATTCAATTCTGGACTGGGTCCTGGGGTATTTATGCATCTGCGGTCTCCTCGTTAACAAAATCATGATGTGTCATTTACTTTTTCTTTTCACAATTAAAATTGTTGTTAATTCAAATAAATTACACAAATGTTAACTCCGCTTTACTTGATAGTGATCCTATAGAGTTTGGTTAAGTCTGAGCCTACTATCAAGTTATCATACTTTGATTGCTGTATTGTCTCGATCTCGTATCCATAGCGATCACACAAAGTGTGAATACCGATTTGTCGTATTGTCTCGACTTTTTCCATAGACAATCACTTTCGTTAAGAAGACTTGTAGGTGGATAAATTAAAGATTGTAGTGTATTTGGGTACCATCGTCTTTTCACTGAGGCAACTAAGTAACTTGAAGTCAGTTTAATTTGTATCAACTATACGAAGTTGCAGTAGTCTTCGCATATCGACTTAATTTTGAGAGTATCCAAAACTGGACTAGGTCCAAGGGTTTTTCTGCCTTGCATTCTCCTCGTTAACAAAATCTTATGTGTTGTGTGATTTACTATACTTCCCCATGATATTACTTTATATTTATAATTAAAGTAAATACACTGTACGTTAATCTAACACTTGGTTTGTTTTTTATATTTCGAACTTACTCTATATACCAAGTGTACACCTTGTTGTTGTAATCTCCTTGACAGTGGTTGTCTGTATTACATTACACAAAATGTGTCTTGTATAGGTTTATATCGAAAATATTATGGTGTATTTGGTACCCTCGAAATGATTATGGTGTACTTGATACCCTCATCCTTCCATATGTTCTCTAATGTAAGTTCTAATTCACACACTTTGGAATTCAATTTGTATTTGTACGATTTTTTTTGCTGCATTGTTTTTTTCCGCATCATTTTAATTGTTTGCTTGTGTATCATAAATTTAGTATAATAACTTGTCCGTGTTTGAAAATGAAAGTCTCTTGATCTATGCGATGCTACAAGCCCTGATCTTTCCCTTGGACATCAAGATATCATAGTAGCAGTTTAGGAATTGTAAATCAAGGTTCCTTCCCACCTATGGTTCTAGTTCTAATTCCATGCTACAAGGTTCTTCTGGTATGACTCTTGGTAATAGTTTTCCATTTCCGTCTGCGGCGTACAATGGCTCAACTAGGTTAGCTCATATTTAGCATGATTAAATTTATGACCTTGGATGGTTCTTCTGGGATGGTCACAAATTTGGTGTTCAACGACCATCTTTACAATGGATGAATAACAAAAAAATTCATCTATTATAATTCAAGCTTGGAATCCGCCTGAACAACCTTTTATCAAAATTAATATGGATGCGGCTTTATCCCTAACAATGGCGCGGCTGGTGCAGTGGCTCGCGACTTTAATGGAAGGTTCCTAGGATGTGCATCTATCACTTTCGTAACAACTTCTCCACTTATGGCATAATCGGTGGCCTGCATATTGGGAGTGGAATTAGGAAAAGACCTAAACTTTGACAGAGTGATCATATAAGGTGATGCTGCGAATGTTACAACTACAGTAAATGGAGATGTTCGAGAGATTCCTTGGAGTATTCGATCTGAAATTCTTAAGATAAAGGATTTAGTATCTTTATTTATTGTTGTAAATTTCCAGCATGTTAGGAAAAGTGCAAACTCTATGGCTCATGACATTTTCCAATATGATTTTCATAACAATGTAAATAGGAGATGGAATGCAGATTCTCCACCTCATTGTATTTTCTCAAACCTCAACTATTGAGGTAGTTTAATAAAGTTGGCCTCTTTAGAGGCCTTATTCCTTCAAAATAAAATAAAATAATAATAACAAATAATGCGTTATAATCACTTGATGTCTGGTAGAAACGTCCAACACTCTGGGTTGTCAGTCCTTGGATCTTTGGCTGTAACTAATCGTGGTGCCATGTGTTCTTATAAAACCTGGTTCAAATGGTATGAGAATGATGCATGGGATGAATGGAGGCACACTGATGCTCGTCCAGGGTTTCAAGAAGTTGTTCCACCATCTATTTTTTTCATTGTTTCCTCTTTAAATATGCACTTTTTTTAATATGCAAATACAATGGATCTGTTTATGACTTTCTTCTGACCAGGGAACTTTAGTGATAAGACCTCGTGATACGATACATATGGTTTTATTTTCTTCAGAAAACCATTACAATAGAAAATCCCAGCTACTCAGGTGTCCTGAGCATTAGAGAATTGCATGAGAATATTACAATTTAGAAGAGAAAGGTACGAGCCATCGTCTCCAAAGGATGAGACATAAGACTTTGCGATTGAAATAAGTTTTGGGAGACACACTTGCCTTATAGATATACTAGCCTTTCACCCGTGCCGTAACGGCACGGGCCTTGATATTGGTTCATTTTTAATATTGTATAAAATGTGTCTCGAATATTTATCAACTCCTTCTAGTTCGATGTATGTTAAATCTGGCTTGGTCATAGATATCGTAGGGATATCCCCTGTTTTGTTTTCTCTGTTCAATCGGGTAAACAACTAATGTTGTTCACACACTCCATTAAATAAGAAATACTTTCCAAAATTATACGCTTTTTCGCCATATAAAGTTCAGAAAAATATATATACTACAACTAATTTTAAAGGGAGTATGTACGCGTTTAATATCTTAAATTATGAAAATGAGTTCACCTCCGTGATTCTTTATTTCTTTCCTCCATTTCCAGTTTAAAAAATCTGTAGATAATCTGTACTTTCTCGGACTTTTTTTTTTACTTATTGGAATATATGTTATTGAAATTTTACTTCTCGAAATATATGTCTTGATTTGTAAGACCATATATATACTTTTATGTTGCGAAGTCTCTTTGGCAGATAAGTCACCTCCAGAATCATCAGATTCTTTGGCAGCCGTTTTCCGTAATCATTGCATGACTTTTTATGGTCGAGGATTATGCGGCTTAATCACGATATATATTTTTTTTGGAGAGGAAAACATATTAAAACTGACTAATATATAATTGGGGAGGCAAGATCGAAGTTCCCTTATTGTCATGCATCTTTCAATGATTGAGTACATCTTTTTTGTTACTGGGTTGATTTGTAAGATCATATACTTACCTTGCAAAGTCGCTCATACAATCCGGTCATCTCTTACACCTGACAATAGGTACCCATTGTCTCCTCTAGAATTGTCAACCTCTTTGGTAGGGGTATGGCATAACAATCTTATGTCTTTTCAATGTGGAGCAGTCTGGTGACCAATTGGTGTGGTCTCGCTTATTTTGATTTATACTGCCTCCGGTATTTTTATACAATCAGAAAGAACAAATTATAAATAACCTGATCTGCTAGAGTTCATGATGGTCATCGTAATGGAATTGTTTGATTTTTCACTTTACCACATATCAATCCGGAGAATTGCTATCAATAAGAAGAGCAGAACACGTAGACTTTATAACTTATTCAAGAAAATCAAACAATTATAGAGTAAAACAGAAAAGTCAGGGTACATTATCTAAAACCATAACACTTGTTGGCGTCTTTGATAAAAATTTTTTGCCAAAAGTGAAAATTCATTGGTTTATTTTTTGCCAAAAGTGAAATCATCTACTTAGAAGTTGAAATACGTTAGCTTGGTGATGCCAGTGTCCGAAAATTTCCTTCAAAACCACTATAACAAAATTAACATTCCAACTTTGGGATTTAGATCAAGATTGGGAACATAAATTATATTATCATATCAGAACAGTTACACATGATAAATCAGATCCACTAATGTTACTGTAGATCATGACCAAAGGGACTAATACTGAAAGCAAAAGCAAAAAAAAAAAAAATGGAAATTACTCGTAACAAAATGCAGTAGGAAGGAACACACACCAAATAAAAAAAAAAGGGAAACACACTAAAAAAAAATAAAAAAAATGCAGACATACAAAGAAACATGATATACTATTCTCAAGTATTGTTTTATTTGGTGCAAGGCTTCATAATGCAGAATTTTCAGTAATGGTGGATCATGAGAAACCTTCGGGCATCTTCTGAACGCAGGGTTTCTTGTGAGGTGGATCATTATCAACCACAGTCTCATCTACAGCGCGGATGATTCTGGTATCCTGGGAAGATTTGATTGGAGTTGATGTTGTTGGGAGCGAAGACAACTTTGCTATAGTGAAGCTTGAGGTATCAAGATTTCTAGGATAGAGGATTTTGGGTACCTGTACAAAACGATTGAGCACCCACGGTGACTCATCCATCTACCGAAAACCTAACGCACACGTGCAGAAAATGGGTATGGTCCGGATAACCATAGACATTAATTTATCTTTCTCGGGGACAAATCTGGACAACCACTAACACAGACAAAGTTAGCCAAATTATGTTTTCAGTACTAAAATAAAATATATTAGATTTCAATATAAAAGGGAATATAACAACAACGAAAAATAGAACAAATTAAACGAAGACTTTAGTTTGTTCAATCTAAGCTTTATATATGACGTTTGTGATTAAAAATTAAAAGCACGCCTATCTATGGGGGTGGCAACAGTGGTATCAGGTAATTTTTTTGCGGTAGCGTGTGACAGTCCAGATTTTCAGACTTCTAGCGGATACAGATTCGACCTCGTTGGTTGGGTCCCATCCAGATAGCAAGTCCAAATTTTCGGACCGCCGCTCGTGTAAGACCCGATTTTTCATTTTAAAAGATTTCAATAAATACAATCAATAATTCAAGATCAACTAAATTTACTAAATGAAATGTAATCTTACTGTTTAAGATTACAAAACTTTCAAATAATAATTACAAAATCAAAAGTATCAAATTAAAAAAAAATAACGCTTCAATTGAATTTAAAATGTGATACCCAAATCCCCGTGATATATATTAATTTCTTGTCGGGTAGTTTTTCTTCGTTCTCCGTGGAAAGGGAGGAAAAGAGGCGAACAACCACAGCCTAGTTGGAAGTTTCCAAAGAAATAGAGTGCATCGAAAAAAAACAAATGCAACATATACGATAATT
Source organism: Papaver somniferum (assembly GCF_003573695.1). Lineage (NCBI taxonomy): Eukaryota > Viridiplantae > Streptophyta > Magnoliopsida > Ranunculales > Papaveraceae > Papaver > Papaver somniferum. Next base: position 66,465,526 of record NC_039361.1, read on the forward strand.
AAAACCATGCCCGAAAATTCATAATACTACTTACGCCATTCTCAACCACAGATACTTTACATTTTCTTACTCAAAATCTTCAATATTAAATTTCAATTAAATTTTTTTTTCTAAATCCTTAATCTCAAATCATTTATTAATAGAGATACAAATTTATTAATTTAATTAAGGAAAATTTTATAATGAAAAAAATTAATAGATTATTATGAGTAATTAGTGAAAAAACATTATTACGAGGAATTAATAAATCATTTATTATCAGCAATTAGTGTGAAACACTAATTAGTAAGGTATTTATTATATTAATCATTTATTATATTAAATTTCCCTTAATGACAGTCTAATGAGAGAAATTATGGCCATAGATTTATGTATTTGGAGAGTAAATCTCAACCACCACTTACATCGGGGAAGTTATGGCCTGCAGGGCAACGCGCCAACGTCGAAATTTTCCGATCCGTCATAGTTAGTATCAGAGCAAGTTACGAGATAACTCCAGGGACTTGCGGGAGTGGCTTGTCAGCGAGTACTTTCCTCAAAGGAAACTTAAAGTTGAAGAATAGGATAACTTTTGCGCGGAAAAGAGTTTGTAACTGCTATGGCTAACTTAGAAAAACTATGCTTTATATTCTTGACAATTAAAACATCTGAAATAACTAAATAACTCCATATTATCATCAATATGTGCAGTATTTGATGATGCTTATGGGTTCCTCCATTTGGAATGAAGTTTCTTGATTAGCTTTCTATCATCGACCTCCATGTTGCAAATTGTGTTTTGCTGTTGTTGCTGTTGTCGATCACTCCCATATTTTACAGGAGAAAAAACCGAATGCGAAGAAGGATGTTCAAGCTCCAGATTTTCTTCCAAATAGGGTTTGTAGTTAAGGGTTGAGCATTGCTTATCGCTTTATTTTTGATGAGGTGGTCATAAACGGTTTTCACCGTGAGGTTGCCTTTTGGAGAGAATGGCCAGGTAAGGGTATCTTACGGAGGGGAATTTTGATTGAGATTGAATGTTAAGATATTTTGGACTATCTGGAAAGGGAGGACTTGTTGGAGGAAGTGTACATTCCATTACGATGAATCGTGGTTCATGACATCACTGACCTTAACAAGAGTATTATGAATAATTGGTTTTATATCACTCCTCATTATCAGATTCAAAGATGTTATAGGAATCCAATTGTTCGTCCATATTTGAATACCCTTAGCATTTCCTACCTTCCATATAGCTTTTTCTTGTATTATCTTGATACCATGCTAAAGACCTTTCCAGAACTATGAGCAGTTGGCTTTTGGTTTGAAGACACTTAAGGATGTAGAGTTTTTAAATATTTAGTTTGACGAACTCTGAAAATGAGGGATTTTGGATTTTGTATTATACGCCAAGCCGTTTTAGTCAATATAATAATGTTGAAGAGGTCAAACTGTTTGAAGACCAACCCACCATAGATGATTGGGAAACAAATAGAAAGTCAGGCCTTATCAGTTGAGTACCAAAAGGCTTGGTTTTGGGAAAACAAGACATTTGATATGTCGTTAGAGAGCCAGCTACACGTTTTATCATGAACACCAATTTTTGGCATGCCTAAAACTTTCAAGGCATACAAAGGACTAGTCCTAACTTGGGTGACCTTATAAGGGGTACCCTATGGGGTGGTTCAATTACCTATATGCCCTTAAATCCATTAAATTACTACTAATCTATCCCTAACCCTAATACAAAACCTATAATCAACTCCACCTAAAATCAGTTTCATTCACCTTCTTCTTCTTCCTCTCCACAGCCGAACTCCACCCTTCCCTTTCTTATTTTTTCATCGCGGAAATTTAATTGTCGATTTGTGAAACTATATAATGGATCGTCGTAAGGAAGTATCTCGTTCAAATCGATCGATTGAACAACCTATTCATGAAGAAGAAGATTTAGACAGTGAAGAACAAACTCAAAATCAACCACAAAATCAATCGGAAGAAGAGATTGAAAAAGAACCAACGCCGGAAATGAAAATAAGAAGGTTAGTTCTACAAACCCATCTCATATTTGATGTTTTTGATTGTTTTGGTCGATTTAATTCGTCAAAATCATGTGTTATGCGGCGGTTACAGGGTATGGTTCGGCGTAAAACAAATGTTAGATGTGCGCCGAGCTGTTCTTGAAACTGAACTCTGAAAGTGCATATGAACGGCTCGGCGTATATCTGAAATATGTTTTGAGTCGAACTTAGTAAAACAGAGACTTATATTTAGGATCGGCTTATTCGATGGTGTTAGTTTTGTGCCGAATATGTTTTGTGAATTTCAGAAATTTTGCATGTGCGTAGGATCGGCTTGTATGGTAGTATTAGTTTTGTGCCGAATAAATGTGTTTGAAATTCAGAAATTTTGCATGTGCTTAGGATCGGCTTGTATGGTAGTATTAGTTTTGTGCCGAATAAATGTTGTTTGAAATTCAGAAATTTTGCATGTGCTTAGGATCGGCTTGTATGGTAGTATTAGTTTTGTGCCGAATAAATGTTGTTTGAATTTCAGAATTTTTGCATGTGCTTAGGATCGGCTTGTATGGTAGTATTAGTTTTGCGCCGAATAAATGTTTCAATTCATAAGTCTAGATTCGGCTTATTCGATAGTATTAGGGCTACGCCGAATATCATTGTTAAAATTTCATAAATTTTACAAGTGTGTAGGATCGGCTTATTTATATGATATCATGTTGCGCCGAATACATGTTTGATTTCATAATCATAGGTTCGACTTATTCGATAATATCGGTTGTGAGCCGAATATAGGGTTCGGCTTACTCGAAAATATAGGTTTTGAGCCGAATATTTAGGATCGGCGTATAATTATTTTGTGGTATGAGCCGATCCACTCTCTGTGTAAGCTAAAAAAATTTCAAGACATGATTCATACTTGCGCCGAATTAGTCTTATAACTTTCATACTTGTGTCAGGACCAATGACGCGGGTAGGGAGATGTTGAAGAAAATGAAGGACAAAATTGATTCCAAAACACCAATGACCGTGGAAGAACAAAACTACCTCTACAAAAAGTGGGATGCAATCATCAACAAAGGAGAAGGACCCGAGGAACCCGGAAAAAAGCCTACCATTAAGAAGAGGGGTCGTGGTTAAATGTCCTTTTATGTTTCCAACTTCCTTTTAATGTTTTTCTTAAGTTTTAAGTACACTTTTATGGTGTTGCAAACACCTTTGCTTTTAGGTGCTCAACTTTGTTTTTAATTGTGCTGGGTTTGGTTATGGACACCTTCAATTTCATGTTTTAATGAATAGCTTAACGGTTATGCGCCGAATTTATAGAGTTCGGCTTATCCTCTAATGTTAGTTACGCGCCGAATCATTTGTCCTTCAGGTTCGGCTTTTTCTATAATTTGAGTTATAAGCCGAGCCTTAAAAATCATTATTGGTGTAATCCAGTACATAGTTCGGCTTAAATCTCACCAATATGGTGAGCCGAATCTGTAAAAATTTTCAAATTTTTTTTAAAAATAGCCGTTACTTATATAGGTTCGGCTTATGTTCTAAAATTTCTATAAGCCGAACCTTTACTTTTTTTCACGAAAATCTAGGAACGACTCTTTTTTTGAAAGATATAGCCGTTGTAAAACTATATTCTATATATACCTACATGTTTTTTCATATTCTTAACCACATATGCTCAACAAATGGCACCCCCAACTCCTAAGTTTACTCTAGAAGAAGATTTATCTCTTTGCACTAATTATGTAGCATACTATCCAAAGAAGGGTGAAGAACGACGAGTAAATGGTCTGATGAGTATGTACTATTTCTTAAAGATTCAAAATGTGAATTTACAAAGACATATTGGTTATCTTGGTCATGTGGCCAATTCCAACTACGATTAAAGATCTGCGTGGATTCTTGGGTTTGGCTGGATATTACTGTAAGTTTGTCAAAAACTATGGCAAGATAAGAGCTCCGTTAACTCAGTTGTTAAAACATAATTCCTTCTTATGGACTGATATAACTACAAAGGCATTTGAAATTTTAAAATTGGCTCTAACAACTACTCTTGTGTTAGCTTTGCCATATTTCACCAAACCATTTTACTTAGAATGTAATGCTTCTGGTAATGGTTTAGGATTTGTATTAATGCAAGAACAAAGGCCTATTTCCTTTTTCAGTAAACCACTATCTGGTAAAAATCTTAATTTATCAATTTATGATAAAGAAACGCTTGCTATAGTCTCTGCAGTTCAGAAATGGCGCCTTACCTGCTTGGTCGACATTTTAAAGTTTATACAGATCATAGGATTCTCAAGTACTTTCTAGAACAAAGATTATCTTTAATAGAACAACAAAAGTGGTTGTCCAAGTTACTTGGTTATGATTATGAGATACTTTATAGATGTGGTACAACAAACCAAGCTGCTGATGGCTTATCGCGTATAATTGATTCTCAACTATTGGTTATTTCAACTCCTATATTTTCTGGCATTGATGAAATTGTCAAAGAGTTTCATGATGATGCTGACTTAAGCACTCTTATTGACAATTTAAAAACTAATGCAGCTTAAAAACTCATTATTCTCATACTGCTAGAATTCTTCGTTACAAGAATCGCATTGTAGTGGTACCTACTTCTAATTGGTGTTCTAAACTACTCAGTGAGTATCATTCTTCTCCAATAGGTGGTCATTTAGGATTTCTGCGAACATACAAAAGTCTACAGCTAAATTTTTACTGGAAAGGTATGAAGTCTTTAGTAAAAGAATATATTAGACAATGTGATATTTGTCAGCGCAACAAATCTGAAGCTATTGCACCCCCAGGGATTTTGCGACCATTATCAATTCCTACTGATGTTTGGATTGATATTTCCATGGATTTTGTTGATGGACTTCCAGTTTCGAATCGAAAAAGTTCTATTTTGGTGGTGATTGATCGATTGACTAAATATGCACACTTTATAGCTTTGTCTCACCCCTACACTGTTGCTAAGATTGTTGACATTTTGTGCGTGAGATTGTACACTTACATGGAATGCCAAAGACAGTAGTCAGTGATCGAGATCCTATTTTTATAAGTAACTTTTGGGAAGATTTCTTCTCTTTATAAGATACTCAGCTTTTCCGCAGTTCATCATATCATCCTGAAACAGATGGAACTGAAGTAACAAATAAGACTCTGGAATGTTGCTTACGCTGTTTGGCAGGAGTTAAACCCAAAGATTGGACAAAATGGTTACCATGGGAAGAATGGTGGTATAATACACTTACCATTCTTCAATCAAAATGACTCCTTATCAAGCACTTTATAGTCGGATTTCACCAACAATTTCTACTTATATTCCTGGTTATGCAATGATGCATACGGTGGATGAAAGTTTACAAGATCAAGATCACATACTACAATGCTGATGCTCACAGAACTGAACGGACTTTTCAAGTTGGTGATTTTATTTTTCTGAGGTTGCATCCATATCGTCAAACCACAGTACTTAATCAATCTTATTCAAAACTCTCTCCAAGAATTTATGGACCATTTTGTGTATTGAGAAGATTAGGTCAGTTGCTTATCGTTTGGAATTACCAGCTACTAGAAAGATTCATCCAGTATTTCATGTTTCACATTTGAAACTGAAATTGGGATCCTTAGTTGAAGTGAGTACTTATCTACCAATAACTGTGGATTATACAGAATGGGAGCCTGAGGAAATTTTAAAATGCAAGATGTATAAGAAGAACAATGCTGCTAGCACTAAATGGCTTGTTAAGTGGAAAGATCATTCCGTTGAAGAAGCAACTTGGAAATATGTTGATGATCTTCTTCTTCGATTTCCAGACTTTGAGGCTTGAGGACAAGCCATTTTTCAGGCGCGGTGGGATGTTAGGACACCAACTTACAACTCACTTGTTTCTGTTTTTATGGCTTACTCTGTTTAATATTCAGTTTCCTTAATTAGATTAGTTCTAGAAATTCTATTTTTAGATAGATATTAGTTGCTTTAATCAGAAGTACCTTGTTTAAGAACTTCTAGTAGTTATAATATCCAAACTCTGTATTCTTGAAGGAATTGAATTCAACTAAATCAGTTTTAATTACTATCTTGTTAATAGTTTTTTCATACTTTTTCTCTGCTTTTGCTCGTACAAATTATGTTATTCTGTCACTTTTGGTTTCGAACCCTAATAGATTATCGCCACATCTACCATGCGATATGTGATCTCGAGACAAAATAACATCCCCAATTTTTGTAGGGCTTTATTTTTATTTTTTCGGGTTTGAAGAAAAAAAACGTGATGGTTGGTTTCGTCTTCCTCCTTCATAAAAATAACCCCTTTCTTCTAATCCTTTGAATTACAGAGAGAAGATGATTTTTTTCTTCTTTGAGGCCAAACACTATGGTGCCCCATTTCTATACCATATCCCTCATATGTAGGGAAAAATCAAATTTCCAAACCACTATGGTCTCTCATATCCCTACTTGAGTAGGGATATTCCTTTCCTACTTGGCAAAGTGGATAAAATCTTATATGCCTTGTAGGGAAGGGAAATCACACGGAAACTTAGTACCCGTTTGGCAGTTGATACGGTTATTGAGTTACCGTAAAATTTTACATGGAAACTGCGTTTACGTTTCCGTAAATTTATTTGTTTGACTTTTTTTTCGTTTACACCTCCCTCACACCCGATCCTAACCATCCATCATTAATAACGACTCTATCTTCTTCACCGTCGGATCGCAACGGTCATTTTTTCAAAATCAAAAATCCTATATAAATACAACTCTAATTCTCTATTCAAATCACCCAAAATCCTCTCTTCTTACAATTTTAAAAAGACGAGGATACCCAAATACACCACAATCTTTAAAATATCCACCTATAAGTCCTCTTACCTAAAGTGAGTGTCTATGGACAAAGTCGAGACAATACTACAAATAGGTATTCACACTTTGTGTGATCGTATATGGATACTAGATCGAGACAATAGAACAATCAAAGTGTGATTACTTGATAATAGGTTCGAACTTAACCAAACTCTATAGGATCACTATCAAGTAATACAGAGTTAAGGTTTGTGTAATTTACTTTAAATTATAATAATAACAAGTATAATTGTGGAAAGGAAAAGTAAATGACACAACAAGATTTTGTTAACGAGGAAACCGCAAATGCAGAAAAACCCCGGGACCTAGTCCAGAATTGAATACTTTCAGAATTAAGTCGTTATACAAAATCTAAACCAACTTCGTATAGCTGAGACCAAGCAACTAAACCTAGTTCATTTAGTTTCTTCAGTATCCCTGCGCTTCCGACATTCAATAAGTGCACGCACTGGAACAATTCCTTTGGATCTTATTCCAAACAGTAAAGGAACAACAAAATTATTTAGTAACATCTCTTTTGATTCTTTCAGATGAATATATCTCAAGTCATATGCAAAGGATCTTTCGTTTAAACTAATAAACTCCTTTGCCTGGTTAGATCAATCTATCCAACAACTACCGAAGTATCAGAGTTTAGATTTTCAATTAATCAATATAGATTCCAGCAAGAAACTATTAGGTGATGCAGATCTCTGGAAACTAATCAATTGAATAAATATGATTCTAGTTAGATCCAAGCCGATCAAGGTTTATGCACACCAAAATATATAGAAACCAAATAAGAAATCGTATTTGTCTTAAAATCTTCTTTAATCTTCAATACACTCCTGCACAACACCACTTGAATCTCTTGTGATCAATCATGCACATAACGAAGTCTGTTAACAATTATGTAGAGATCTCGTCGACACTTTGATCTAGTTTGAGTGAATCTTATATCAAAAGAGAAGATTCTCAAGAATAAACAAACTAGGTGCAATTAAAGTTCAAAAACCGTTAGTCAATAAAATCAATCGAAAACTAAAATAAACTGCAACTATCTAGTTTCCCACCAACAGTACTCGTAGAGCTTCTTGATTCCACATAAGTCTTTAAACGAGCGGTCGTAAGAGATTTCGCCTAATTAGGGGATTTTCCTCTCCACCAAAAACAACAAAAAGATGAATTTTGCCTGGATCTTAGGATAGTTTGCTAGAAATGCAAACTTGGGTATTCATAGACCAAGGATGTTTGGACACCAAGGAATTTCCAAAATCGAATATTCTCAAGATATGCAATAAATTCCCAAATCGGTTTTCATAATTCCTGGAAATGTTCTGTCCAATATTTTCGAATTCTCTCAATACAAAATCTCCAATTAGTAAATGCACATTACCAATTTTATTTTCTTGAGATATACATTTAATTGCTGGTAATTAAAGCATATAAACCTAACAACCTTAATTAGAAAAATTCTTAATTTATTTCGGAACAATATCTCCTTGAGTAATTAAGGAATATCTTTGAACAATAAAAGATAAGAGTTATTGTTCATGTTCAAAGTATGTTGACATCTTTTCTTTGTAAATCCTCTTTCATATTTACAATATTAGAATCGATTATACCACATTTCCAAACAAGTTTAGAATTGGTTCATTTGTATCCCAAGACAACTATGTGATTGATCAAATATCAAATCACTCATGGGTTCACGGTTTTACCAAACACAAGGATCGGTTCTACCTTAATATGGTTTGGTTGTGATCGAACACACAAGTTACCAGGACCGGTTACATCAGTTACCATGATCGATTACGTCAATTACCAGGACCGATTACCATATATTCATGGTATTACTTGTGATCGGTTACACAAGTCACTAGGATCAGTTACATCAATTACTAGGATCGGTTACACCAATTACTAGGACCGGTTACACCAATTACAAGGATCGATTACACACCTCTTTTGTGATCGGTCACACCAATTACCGGGATCGGTCACACCAATTATAAATATCGGTCATACCATCTCGGGTGATTACTTAGGATCGGTTACAGTAAAAAAGTCATACCAAATCATAAGTCAGGCATTGTGATTAGTTATACCAAGATAAATAACAAGTTATGATAGGTTCCACTAACTCACACATATTGGTAATCTAAAGATATGCAATGAATAACGATACCAATAAGCCTAGCGATTTCCCTTTCGATTTATAAAACAAGTTCATGCATGTATTTCCTTTAAACAAATGTAAACATTGTTTCCTAGGATGAAATTTTCACACTTACCCATACACATAATCACAATAGCATTCATATTATTATGTCGATGTCATATGTACGAAGTTTAAAAGATAGGCGTTATACTTCGTACCCTAATTACTTAACAATATGATCATGTGATCATGTCTCACTACTAGAGTATAATCATTCACAACTTCGCAGTTATGTTTTCAATATATCACGACTTGAAAGATACGTTAGGAATGAAACTGTTCAAGTCAATATTACTAACCTCAAGAGGAAGGATGATGTCGTCGTTGTAGCTTGTTACTTCTTCACATTCTTCAGGTCTTCGAGTATACTTGTATGTCTAATAATCCTAGACTTTCTAGTCTAACTTATAAGAAGTTGTCTCTAGTTACATAATCAAGCAACTCTTAGATGAGTTTTGATTCACTAAAATATGACAAACTTGGCATACCAACGCTTGGAGGGTTCAACCGAGCTATGCTCTAACAATGTTTGGAATACGATCCAAAGGAATTGTTCCAGTGCGTGCACTCATTGAAGTCGGAAGCACAGGGATACTGAAGAAACTGAGTGAACTAGGGTTAGTTGCTTGGTATCAACTAAACGAAGTTGGTTTAGATTTTGTATAGAGGCTTAATTCTGAGAGTATTCAATTCTGGACTGGGTCCTGGGGTATTTATGCATCTGCGGTCTCCTCGTTAACAAAATCATGATGTGTCATTTACTTTTTCTTTTCACAATTAAAATTGTTGTTAATTCAAATAAATTACACAAATGTTAACTCCGCTTTACTTGATAGTGATCCTATAGAGTTTGGTTAAGTCTGAGCCTACTATCAAGTTATCATACTTTGATTGCTGTATTGTCTCGATCTCGTATCCATAGCGATCACACAAAGTGTGAATACCGATTTGTCGTATTGTCTCGACTTTTTCCATAGACAATCACTTTCGTTAAGAAGACTTGTAGGTGGATAAATTAAAGATTGTAGTGTATTTGGGTACCATCGTCTTTTCACTGAGGCAACTAAGTAACTTGAAGTCAGTTTAATTTGTATCAACTATACGAAGTTGCAGTAGTCTTCGCATATCGACTTAATTTTGAGAGTATCCAAAACTGGACTAGGTCCAAGGGTTTTTCTGCCTTGCATTCTCCTCGTTAACAAAATCTTATGTGTTGTGTGATTTACTATACTTCCCCATGATATTACTTTATATTTATAATTAAAGTAAATACACTGTACGTTAATCTAACACTTGGTTTGTTTTATTTATATTTCGAACTTACTCTATATACCAAGTGTACACCTTGTTGTTGTAATCTCCTTGACAGTGGTTGTCTGTATTACATTACACAAAATGTGTCTTGTATAGGTTTATATCGAAAATATTATGGTGTATTTGGTACCCTCGAAATGATTATGGTGTACTTGATACCCTCATCCTTCCATATGTTCTCTAATGTAAGTTCTAATTCACACACTTTGGAATTCAATTTGTATTTGTACGATTTTTTTTTGCTGCATTGTTTTTTTCCGCATCATTTTAATTGTTTGCTTGTGTATCATAAATTTAGTATAATAACTTGTCCGTGTTTGAAAATGAAAGTCTCTTGATCTATGCGATGCTACAAGCCCTGATCTTTCCCTTGGACATCAAGATATCATAGTAGCAGTTTAGGAATTGTAAATCAAGGTTCCTTCCCACCTATGGTTCTAGTTCTAATTCCATGCTACAAGGTTCTTCTGGTATGACTCTTGGTAATAGTTTTCCATTTCCGTCTGCGGCGTACAATGGCTCAACTAGGTTAGCTCATATTTAGCATGATTAAATTTATGACCTTGGATGGTTCTTCTGGGATGGTCACAAATTTGGTGTTCAACGACCATCTTTACAATGGATGAATAACAAAAAAATTCATCTATTATAATTCAAGCTTGGAATCCGCCTGAACAACCTTTTATCAAAATTAATATGGATGCGGCTTTATCCCTAACAATGGCGCGGCTGGTGCAGTGGCTCGCGACTTTAATGGAAGGTTCCTAGGATGTGCATCTATCACTTTCGTAACAACTTCTCCACTTATGGCATAATCGGTGGCCTGCATATTGGGAGTGGAATTAGGAAAAGACCTAAACTTTGACAGAGTGATCATATAAGGTGATGCTGCGAATGTTACAACTACAGTAAATGGAGATGTTCGAGAGATTCCTTGGAGTATTCGATCTGAAATTCTTAAGATAAAGGATTTAGTATCTTTATTTATTGTTGTAAATTTCCAGCATGTTAGGAAAAGTGCAAACTCTATGGCTCATGACATTTTCCAATATGATTTTCATAACAATGTAAATAGGAGATGGAATGCAGATTCTCCACCTCATTGTATTTTCTCAAACCTCAACTATTGAGGTAGTTTAATAAAGTTGGCCTCTTTAGAGGCCTTATTCCTTCAAAATAAAATAAAATAATAATAACAAATAATGCGTTATAATCACTTGATGTCTGGTAGAAACGTCCAACACTCTGGGTTGTCAGTCCTTGGATCTTTGGCTGTAACTAATCGTGGTGCCATGTGTTCTTATAAAACCTGGTTCAAATGGTATGAGAATGATGCATGGGATGAATGGAGGCACACTGATGCTCGTCCAGGGTTTCAAGAAGTTGTTCCACCATCTATTTTTTTCATTGTTTCCTCTTTAAATATGCACTTTTTTTAATATGCAAATACAATGGATCTGTTTATGACTTTCTTCTGACCAGGGAACTTTAGTGATAAGACCTCGTGATACGATACATATGGTTTTATTTTCTTCAGAAAACCATTACAATAGAAAATCCCAGCTACTCAGGTGTCCTGAGCATTAGAGAATTGCATGAGAATATTACAATTTAGAAGAGAAAGGTACGAGCCATCGTCTCCAAAGGATGAGACATAAGACTTTGCGATTGAAATAAGTTTTGGGAGACACACTTGCCTTATAGATATACTAGCCTTTCACCCGTGCCGTAACGGCACGGGCCTTGATATTGGTTCATTTTTAATATTGTATAAAATGTGTCTCGAATATTTATCAACTCCTTCTAGTTCGATGTATGTTAAATCTGGCTTGGTCATAGATATCGTAGGGATATCCCCTGTTTTGTTTTCTGTTCAATCGGGTAAACAACTAATGTTGTTCACACACTCCATTAAATAAGAAATACTTTCCAAAATTATACGCTTTTTCGCCATATAAAGTTCAGAAAAATAATATACTACAACTAATTTTAAAGGGAGTATGTACGCGTTTAATATCTTAAATTATGAAAATGAGTTCACCTCCGTGATTCTTTATTTCTTTCCTCCATTTCCAGTTTAAAAAATCTGTAGATAATCTGTACTTTCTCGGACTTTTTTTTTTACTTATTGGAATATATGTTATTGAAATTTTACTTCTCGAAATATATGTCTTGATTTGTAAGACCATATATATACTTTTATGTTGCGAAGTCTCTTTGGCAGATAAGTCACCTCCAGAATCATCAGATTCTTTGGCAGCCGTTTTCCGTAATCATTGCATGACTTTTTATGGTCGAGGATTATGCGGCTTAATCACGATATATATTTTTTTTGGAGAGGAAAACATATTAAAACTGACTAATATATAATTGGGGAGGCAAGATCGAAGTTCCCTTATTGTCATGCATCTTTCAATGATTGAGTACATCTTTTTTGTTACTGGGTTGATTTGTAAGATCATATACTTACCTTGCAAAGTCGCTCATACAATCCGGTCATCTCTTACACCTGACAATAGGTACCCATTGTCTCCTCTAGAATTGTCAACCTCTTTGGTAGGGGTATGGCATAACAATCTTATGTCTTTTCAATGTGGAGCAGTCTGGTGACCAATTGGTGTGGTCTCGCTTATTTTGATTTATACTGCCTCCGGTATTTTTATACAATCAGAAAGAACAAATTATAAATAACCTGATCTGCTAGAGTTCATGATGGTCATCGTAATGGAATTGTTTGATTTTTCACTTTACCACATATCAATCCGGAGAATTGCTATCAATAAGAAGAGCAGAACACGTAGACTTTATAACTTATTCAAGAAAATCAAACAATTATAGAGTAAAACAGAAAAGTCAGGGTACATTATCTAAAACCATAACACTTGTTGGCGTCTTTGATAAAAATTTTTTTGCCAAAAGTGAAAATTCATTGGTTTATTTTTTGCCAAAAGTGAAATCATCTACTTAGAAGTTGAAATACGTTAGCTTGGTGATGCCAGTGTCCGAAAATTTCCTTCAAAACCACTATAACAAAATTAACATTCCAACTTTGGGATTTAGATCAAGATTGGGAACATAAATTATATTATCATATCAGAACAGTTACACATGATAAATCAGATCCACTAATGTTACTGTAGATCATGACCAAAGGGACTAATACTGAAAGCAAAAGCAAAAAAAAAAAAATGGAAATTACTCGTAACAAAATGCAGTAAGGAAAACACACCAGAATAAAATGAAAAAAAGGGAAACACACTAAAAAAATAAAAAAAATGCAGACATACAAAGAAACATGATATACTATTCTCAAGTATTGTTTTATTTGGTGCAAGGCTTCATAATGCAGAATTTTCAGTAATGGTGGATCATGAGAAACCTTCGGGCATCTTCTGAACGCAGGGTTTCTTGTGAGGTGGATCATTATCAACCACAGTCTCATCTACAGCGCGGATGATTCTGGTATCCTGGGAAGATTTGATTGGAGTTGATGTTGTTGGGAGCGAAGACAACTTTGCTATAGTGAAGCTTGAGGTATCAAGATTTCTAGGATAGAGGATTTTGGGTACCTGTACAAAACGATTGAGCACCCACGGTGACTCATCCATCTACCGAAAACCTAACGCACACGTGCAGAAAATGGGTATGGTCCGGATAACCATAGACATTAATTTATCTTTCTCGGGGACAAATCTGGACAACCACTAACACAGACAAAGTTAGCCAAATTATGTTTTCAGTACTAAAATAAAATATATTAGATTTCAATATAAAAGGGAATATAACAACAACGAAAAATAGAAAAAATTAAACGAAGACTTTAGTTTGTTCAATCTAAGCTTTATATATGACGTTTGTGATTAAAAATTAAAAGCACGCCTATCTATGGGGGTGGCAACAGTGGTATCAGGTAATTTTTTTGCGGTAGCGTGTGACAGTCCAGATTTTCAGACTTCTAGCGGATACAGATTCGACCTCGTTGGTTGGGTCCCATCCAGATAGCAAGTCCAAATTTTCGGACCGCCGCTCGTGTAAGACCCGATTTTTCATTTTAAAAGATTTCAATAAATACAATAATTCAAGATCAACTAAATTTACTAAATGAAATGTAATCTTACTGTTTAAGATTACAAAACTTTCAAATAATAATTACAAAATCAAAAGTATCAAATTAAAAAAAATAACGCTTCAATTGAATTTAAAATGTGATACCCAAATCCCCGTGATATATATTAATTTCTTGTCGGGTAGTTTTTCTTCTTCGTTCTCCGTGGAAAGGGAGGAAAAGAGGCGAACAACCACAGCCTAGTTGGAAGTTTCCAAAGAAATAGAGTGCATCGAAAAAAACAAATGCAACATATACGATAATTAAAACCATGCCCGAAAATTCATAATACTACTTACGCCATTCTCAACCACAGATACTTTACATTTTCTTACTCAAAATCTTCAATATTAAATTTCAATTAAATTTTTTTTTCTAAATCCTTAATCTCAAATCATTTATTAATAGAGATACAAATTTATTAATTTAATTAAGGAAAATTTTATAATGAAAAAAATTAATAGATTATTATGAGTAATTAGTGAAAAAACATTATTACGAGGAATTAATAAATCATTTATTATCAGCAATTAGTGTGAAACACTAATTAGTAAGGTATTTATTATATTAATCATTTATTATTTAAATTTCCCTTAATGACAGTCTAATGAGAGAAATTATGGCCATAGATTTATGTATTTGGAGAGTAAATCTCAACCACCACTTACATCGGGGAAGTTATGGCCTGCAGGGCAACGCGCCAACGTCGAAATTTTCCGATCCGTCATAGTTAGTATCAGAGCAAGTTACGAGATAACTCCAGGGACTTGCGGTAGTGGCTTGTCAGCGAGTACTTTCCTCAAAGGAAACTTAAAGTTGAAGAATAGGATAACTTTTGCGCGGAAAAGAGTTTGTAACTGCTATGGCTAACTTAGAAAAACTATGCTTTATATTCTTGACAATTAAAACATCTGAAATAACTAAATAACTCCATATTATCATCAATATGTGCAGTATTTGATGATGCTTATGGGTTCCTCCATTTGGAATGAAGTTTCTTGATTAGCTTTCTATCATCGACCTCCATGTTGCAAATTGTGTTTTGCTGTTGTTGCTGTTGTCGATCACTCCCATATTTTACAGGAGAAAAAACCGAATGCGAAGAAGGATGTTCAAGCTCCAGATTTTCTTCCAAATAGGGTTTGTAGTTAAGGGTTGAGCATTGCTTATCGCTTTATTTTTGATGAGGTGGTCATAAACGGTTTTCACCGTGAGGTTGCCTTTTGGAGAGAATGGCCAGGTAAGGGTATCTTACGGAGGGGAATTTTGATTGAGATTGAATGTTAAGATATTTTGGACTATCTGGAAAGGGAGGACTTGTTGGAGGAAGTGTACATTCCATTACGATGAATCGTGGTTCATGACATCACTGACCTTAACAAGAGTATTATGAATAATTGGTTTTATATCACTCCTCATTATCAGATTCAAAGATGTTATAGGAATCCAATTTTTCGTCCATATTTGAATACCCTTAGCATTTCCTACCTTCCATATAGCTTTTTCTTGTATTATCTTGATACCATGCTAAAGACCTTTCCAGAACTATGAGCAGTTGGCTTTTGGTTTGAAGACACTTAAGGATGTAGAGTTTTTAAATATTTAGTTTGACGAACTCTGAAAATGAGGGATTTTGGATTTTGTATTATACGCCAAGCCGTTTTAGTCAATTAATAATGTTGAAGAGGTCAAACTGTTTGAAGACCAACCCACCATAGATGATTGGGAAACAAATAGAAAGTCAGGCCTTATCAGTTGAGTACCAAAAGGCTTGGTTTTGGGAAAACAAGACATTTGATATGTCGTTAGAGAGCCAGCTACACGTTTTATCATGAACACCAATTTTGGGCATGCCTAAAACTTTCAAGGCATACAAAGGACTAGTCCTAACTTGGGTGACCTTATAAGGGGTACCCTATGGGGTGGTTCAATTACCTATATGCCCTTAAATCCATTAAATTACTACTAATCTATCCCTAACCCTAATACAAAACCTATAATCAACTCCACCTAAAATCAGTTTCATTCACCTTCTTCTTCTTCCTCTCCACAGCCGAACTCCACCCTTCCCTTTCTTATTTTTTCATCGCGGAAATTTAATTGTCGATTTGTGAAACTATATAATGGATCGTCGTAAGGAAGTATCTCGTTCAAATCGATCGATTGAACAACCTATTCATGAAGAAGAAGATTTAGACAGTGAAGAACAAACTCAAAATCAACCACAAAATCAATCGGAAGAAGAGATTGAAAAAGAACCAACGCCGGAAATGAAAATAAGAAGGTTAGTTCTACAAACCCATCTCATATTTGATGTTTTTGATTGTTTTGGTCGATTTAATTCGTCAAAATCATGTGTTATGCGGCGGTTACAGGGTATGGTTCGGCGTAAAACAAATGTTAGATGTGCGCCGAGCTGTTCTTGAAACTGAACTCTGAAAGTGCATATGAACGGCTCGGCGTATATCTGAAATATGTTTTGAGTCGAACTTAGTAAAACAGAGACTTATATTTAGGATCGGCTTATTCGATGGTGTTAGTTTTGTGCCGAATATGTTTTGTGAATTTCAGAAATTTTGCATGTGCGTAGGATCGGCTTGTATGGTAGTATTAGTTTTGTGCCGAATAAATGTGTTTGAAATTCAGAAATTTTGCATGTGCTTAGGATCGGCTTGTATGGTAGTATTAGTTTTGTGCCGAATAAATGTTGTTTGAAATTCAGAAATTTTGCATGTGCTTAGGATCGGCTTGTATGGTAGTATTAGTTTTGTGCCGAATAAATGTTGTTTGAATTTCAGAATTTTTGCATGTGCTTAGGATCGGCTTGTATGGTAGTATTAGTTTTGCGCCGAATAAATGTTTCAATTCATAAGTCTAGATTCGGCTTATTCGATAGTATTAGGGCTACGCCGAATATCATTGTTAAAATTTCATAAATTTTACAAGTGTGTAGGATCGGCTTATTTATATGATATCATGTTGCGCCGAATACATGTTTGATTTCATAATCATAGGTTCGACTTATTCGATAATATCGGTTGTGAGCCGAATATAGGGTTCGGCTTACTCGAAAATATAGGTTTTGAGCCGAATATTTAGGATCGGCGTATAATTATTTTGTGGTATGAGCCGATCCACTCTCTGTGTAAGCTAATAAAAATTTCAAGACATGATTCATACTTGCGCCGAATTAGTCTTATAACTTTCATACTTGTGTCAGGACCAATGACGCGGGTAGGGAGATGTTGAAGAAAATGAAGGACAAAATTGATTCCAAAACACCAATGACCGTGGAAGAACAAAACTACCTCTACAAAAAGTGGGATGCAATCATCAACAAAGGAGAAGGACCCGAGGAACCCGGAAAAAAGCCTACCATTAAGAAGAGGGGTCGTGGTTAAATGTCCTTTTATGTTTCCAACTTCCTTTTAATGTTTTTCTTAAGTTTTAAGTACACTTTTATGGTGTTGCAAACACCTTTGCTTTTAGGTGCTCAACTTTGTTTTTAATTGTGCTGGGTTTGGTTATGGACACCTTCAATTTCATGTTTTAATGAATAGCTTAACGGTTATGCGCCGAATTTATAGAGTTCGGCTTATCCTCTAATGTTAGTTACGCGCCGAATCATTTGTCCTTCAGGTTCGGCTTTTTCTATAATTTGAGTTATAAGCCGAGCCTTAAAAATCATTATTGGTGTAATCCAGTACATAGTTCGGCTTAAATCTCACCAATATGGTGAGCCGAATCTGTAAAAATTTTCAAATTTTTTTTAAAAATAGCCGTTACTTATATAGGTTCGGCTTATGTTCTAAAATTTCTATAAGCCGAACCTTTACTTTTTTTCACGAAAATCTAGGAACGACTCTTTTTTTGAAAGATATAGCCGTTGTAAAACTATATTCTATATATACCTACATGTTTTTTCATATTCTTAACCACATATGCTCAACAAATGGCACCCCCAACTCCTAAGTTTACTCTAGAAGAAGATTTATCTCTTTGCACTAATTATGTAGCATACTATCCAAAGAAGGGTGAAGAACGACGAGTAAATGGTCTGATGAGTATGTACTATTTCTTAAAGATTCAAAATGTGAATTTACAAAGACATATATTGGTTATCTTGGTCATGTGGCCAATTCCAACTACGATTAAAGATCTGCGTGGATTCTTGGGTTTGGCTGGATATTACTGTAAGTTTGTCAAAAACTATGGCAAGATAAGAGCTCCGTTAACTCAGTTGTTAAAACATAATTCCTTCTTATGGACTGATATAACTACAAAGGCATTTGAAATTTTAAAATTGGCTCTAACAACTACTCTTGTGTTAGCTTTGCCATATTTCACCAAACCATTTTACTTAGAATGTAATGCTTCTGGTAATGGTTTAGGATTTGTATTAATGCAAGAACAAAGGCCTATTTCCTTTTTCAGTAAACCACTATCTGGTAAAAATCTTAATTTATCAATTTATGATAAAGAAACGCTTGCTATAGTCTCTGCAGTTCAGAAATGGCGCCTTACCTGCTTGGTCGACATTTTAAAGTTTATACAGATCATAGGATTCTCAAGTACTTTCTAGAACAAAGATTATCTTTAATAGAACAACAAAAGTGGTTGTCCAAGTTACTTGGTTATGATTATGAGATACTTTATAGATGTGGTACAACAAACCAAGCTGCTGATGGCTTATCGCGTATAATTGATTCTCAACTATTGGTTATTTCAACTCCTATATTTTCTGGCATTGATGAAATTGTCAAAGAGTTTCATGATGATGCTGACTTAAGCACTCTTATTGACAATTTAAAAACTAATGCAGCTTATAAAACTCATTATTCTCATACTGCTAGAATTCTTCGTTACAAGAATCGCATTGTAGTGGTACCTACTTCTAATTGGTGTTCTAAACTACTCAGTGAGTATCATTCTTCTCCAATAGGTGGTCATTTAGGATTTCTGCGAACATACAAAAGTCTACAGCTAAATTTTTACTGGAAAGGTATGAAGTCTTTAGTAAATATATTAGACAATGTGATATTTGTCAGCGCAACAAATCTGAAGCTATTGCACCCCCAGGGATTTTGCGACCATTATCAATTCCTACTGATGTTTGGATTGATATTTCCATGGATTTTGTTGATGGACTTCCAGTTTCGAATCGAAAAAGTTCTATTTTGGTGGTGATTGATCGATTGACTAAATATGCACACTTTATAGCTTTGTCTCACCCCTACACTGTTGCTAAGATTGTTGACATTTTTGTGCGTGAGATTGTACACTTACATGGAATGCCAAAGACAGTAGTCAGTGATCGAGATCCTATTTTTATAAGTAACTTTTGGGAAGATTTCTTCTCTTTATAAGATACTCAGCTTTTCCGCAGTTCATCATATCATCCTGAAACAGATGGAACTGAAGTAACAAATAAGACTCTGGAATGTTGCTTACGCTGTTTTGCAGGAGTTAAACCCAAAGATTGGACAAAATGGTTACCATGGGAAGAATGGTGGTATAATACAACTTACCATTCTTCAATCAAAATGACTCCTTATCAAGCACTTTATAGTCGGATTTCACCAACAATTTCTACTTATATTCCTGGTTATGCAATGATGCATACGGTGGATGAAAGTTTACAAGATCAAGATCACATACTACAATGCTGATGCTCACAGAACTGAACGGACTTTTCAAGTTGGTGATTTTATTTTTCTGAGGTTGCATCCATATCGTCAAACCACAGTACTTAATCAATCTTATTCAAAACTCTCTCCAAGAATTTATGGACCATTTTGTGTTATTGAGAAGATTAGGTCAGTTGCTTATCGTTTGGAATTACCAGCTACTAGAAAGATTCATCCAGTATTTCATGTTTCACATTTGAAACTGAAATTGGGATCCTTAGTTGAAGTGAGTACTTATCTACCAATAACTGTGGATTATACAGAATGGGAGCCTGAGGAAATTTTAAAATGCAAGATGTATAAGAAGAACAATGCTGCTAGCACTAAATGGCTTGTTAAGTGGAAAGATCATTCCGTTGAAGAAGCAACTTGGAAATATGTTGATGATCTTCTTCTTCGATTTCCAGACTTTGAGGCTTGAGGACAAGCCATTTTTCAGGCGCGGTGGGATGTTAGGACACCAACTTACAACTCACTTGTTTCTGTTTTTATGGCTTACTCTGTTTAATATTCAGTTTCCTTAATTAGATTAGTTCTAGAAATTCTATTTTTAGATAGATATTAGTTGCTTTAATCAGAAGTACCTTGTTTAAGAACTTCTAGTAGTTATAATATCCAAACTCTGTATCTTGAAGGAATTGAATTCAACTAAATCAGTTTTAATTACTATCTTGTTAATAGTTTTTTCATACTTTTTCTCTGCTTTTGCTCGTACAAATTATGTTATTCTGTCACTTTTGGTTTCGAACCCTAATAGATTATCGCCACATCTACCATGCGATATGTGATCTCGAGACAAAATAACATCCCCAATTTTTGTAGGGCTTTATTTTTATTTTTTCGGGTTTGAAGAAAAAAAACGTGATGGTTGGTTTCGTCTTCCTCCTTCATAAAAAGATAACCCCTTTCTTCTAATCCTTTGAATTACAGAGAGAAGATGATTTTTTTCTTCTTTGAGGCCAAACACTATGGTGCCCCATTTCTATACCATATCCCTCATATGTAGGGAAAAATCAAATTTCCAAACCACTATGGTCTCTCATATCCCTACTTGAGTAGGGATATTCCTTTCCTACTTGGCAAAGTGGATAAAATCTTATATGCCTTGTAGGGAAGGGAAATCACACGGAAACTTAGTACCCGTTTGGCAGTTGATACGGTTATTGAGTTACCGTAAAATTTTACATGGAAACTGCGTTTACGTTTCCGTAAATTTATTTGTTTGACTTTTTTTTCGTTTACACCTCCCTCACACCCGATCCTAACCATCCATCATTATAACGACTCTATCTTCTTCACCGTCGGATCGCAACGGTCATTTTTTCAAAATCAAAAATCCTATATAAATACAACTCTAATTCTCTATTCAAATCACCCAAAATCCTCTCTTCTTACAATTTTAAAAAGACGAGGATACCCAAATACACCACAATCTTTAAAATATCCACCTATAAGTCCTCTTACCTAAAGTGAGTGTCTATGGACAAAGTCGAGACAATACTACAAATAGGTATTCACACTTTGTGTGATCGTATATGGATACTAGATCGAGACAATAGAACAATCAAAGTGTGATTACTTGATAATAGGTTCGAACTTAACCAAACTCTATAGGATCACTATCAAGTAATACAGAGTTAAGGTTTGTGTAATTTACTTTAAATTATAATAATAACAAGTATAATTGTGGAAAGGAAAAGTAAATGACACAACAAGATTTTGTTAACGAGGAAACCGCAAATGCAGAAAAACCCCGGGACCTAGTCCAGAATTGAATACTTTCAGAATTAAGTCGTTATACAAAATCTAAACCAACTTCGTATAGCTGAGACCAAGCAACTAAACCTAGTTCATTTAGTTTCTTCAGTATCCCTGCGCTTCCGACATTCAATAAGTGCACGCACTGGAACAATTCCTTTGGATCTTATTCCAAACAGTAAAGGAACAACAAAATTATTTAGTAACATCTCTTTTGATTCTTTCAGATGAATATATCTCAAGTCATATGCAAAGGATCTTTCGTTTAAACTAATAAACTCCTTTGCCTGGTTAGATCAATCTATCCAACAACTACCGAAGTATCAGAGTTTAGATTTTCAATTAATCAATATAGATTCCAGCAAGAAACTATTAGGTGATGCAGATCTCTGGAAACTAATCAATTGAATAAATATGATTCTAGTTAGATCCAAGCCGATCAAGGTTTATGCACACCAAAATATATAGAAACCAAATAAGAAATCGTATTTGTCTTAAAATCTTCTTTAATCTTCAATACACTCCTGCACAACACCACTTGAATCTCTTGTGATCAATCATGCACATAACGAAGTCTGTTAACAATTATGTAGAGATCTCGTCGACACTTTGATCTAGTTTGAGTGAATCTTATATCAAAAGAGAAGATTCTCAAGAATAAACAAACTAGGTGCAATTAAAGTTCAAAAACCGTTAGTCAATAAAATCAATCGAAAACTAAAATAAACTGCAACTATCTAGTTTCCCACCAACAGTACTCGTAGAGCTTCTTGATTCCACATAAGTCTTTAAACGAGCGGTCGTAAGAGATTTCGCCTAATTAGGGGATTTTCCTCTCCACCAAAAACAACAAAAGATGAATTTTGCCTGGATCTTAGGATAGTTTGCTAGAAATGCAAACTTGGGTATTCATAGACCAAGGATGTTTGGACACCAAGGAATTTCCAAAATCGAATATTCTCAAGATATGCAATAAATTCCCAAATCGGTTTTCATAATTCCTGGAAATGTTCTGTCCAATATTTTTCGAATTCTCTCAATACAAAATCTCCAATTAGTAAATGCACATTACCAATTTTATTTTCTTGAGATATACATTTAATTGCTGGTAATTAAAGCATATAAACCTAACAACCTTAATTAGAAAAATTCTTAATTTATTTCGGAACAATATCTCCTTGAGTAATTAAGGAATATCTTTGAACAATAAAGATAAGAGTTATTGTTCATGTTCAAAGTATGTTGACATCTTTTCTTTGTAAATCCTCTTTCATATTTACAATATTAGAATCGATTATACCACATTTCCAAACAAGTTTAGAATTGGTTCATTTGTATCCCAAGACAACTATGTGATTGATCAAATATCAAATCACTCATGGGTTCACGGTTTTACCAAACACAAGGATCGGTTCTACCTTAATATGGTTTGGTTGTGATCGAACACACAAGTTACCAGGACCGGTTACATCAGTTACCATGATCGATTACGTCAATTACCAGGACCGATTACCATATATTCATGGTATTACTTGTGATCGGTTACACAAGTCACTAGGATCAGTTACATCAATTACTAGGATCGGTTACACCAATTACTAGGACCGGTTACACCAATTACAAGGATCGATTACACACCTCTTTTGTGATCGGTCACACCAATTACCGGGATCGGTCACACCAATTATAAATATCGGTCATACCATCTCGGGTGATTACTTAGGATCGGTTACAGTAAAAAAGTCATACCAAATCATAAGTCAGGCATTGTGATTAGTTATACCAAGATAAATAACAAGTTATGATAGGTTCCACTAACTCACACATATTGGTAATCTAAAGATATGCAATGAATAACGATACCAATAAGCCTAGCGATTTCCCTTTCGATTTATAAAACAAGTTCATGCATGTATTTCCTTTAAACAAATGTAAACATTGTTTCCTAGGATGAAATTTTCACACTTACCCATACACATAATCACAATAGCATTCATATTATTATGTCGATGTCATATGTACGAAGTTTAAAAGATAGGCGTTATACTTCGTACCCTAATTACTTAACAATATGATCATGTGATCATGTCTCACTACTAGAGTATAATCATTCACAACTTCGCAGTTATGTTTTCAATATATCACGACTTGAAAGATACGTTAGGAATGAAACTGTTCAAGTCAATATTACTAACCTCAAGAGGAAGGATGATGTCGTCGTTGTAGCTTGTTACTTCTTCACATTCTTCAGGTCTTCGAGTATACTTGTATGTCTAATAATCCTAGACTTTCTAGTCTAACTTATAAGAAGTTGTCTCTAGTTACATAATCAAGCAACTCTTAGATGAGTTTTGATTCACTAAAATATGACAAACTTGGCATACCAACGCTTGGAGGGTTCAACCGAGCTATGCTCTAACAATGTTTGGAATACGATCCAAAGGAATTGTTCCAGTGCGTGCACTCATTGAAGTCGGAAGCACAGGGATACTGAAGAAACTGAGTGAACTAGGGTTAGTTGCTTGGTATCAACTAAACGAAGTTGGTTTAGATTTTGTATAGAGGCTTAATTCTGAGAGTATTCAATTCTGGACTGGGTCCTGGGGTATTTATGCATCTGCGGTCTCCTCGTTAACAAAATCATGATGTGTCATTTACTTTTTCTTTTCACAATTAAAATTGTTGTTAATTCAAATAAATTACACAAATGTTAACTCCGCTTTACTTGATAGTGATCCTATAGAGTTTGGTTAAGTCTGAGCCTACTATCAAGTTATCATACTTTGATTGTGTGTATTGTCTCGATCTCGTATCCATAGCGATCACACAAAGTGTGAATACCGATTTGTCGTATTGTCTCGACTTTTTCCATAGACAATCACTTTCGTTAAGAAGACTTGTAGGTGGATAAATTAAAGATTGTAGTGTATTTGGGTACCATCGTCTTTTCACTGAGGCAACTAAGTAACTTGAAGTCAGTTTAATTTGTATCAACTATACGAAGTTGCAGTAGTCTTCGCATATCGACTTAATTTTGAGAGTATCCAAAACTGGACTAGGTCCAAGGGTTTTTCTGCCTTGCATTCTCCTCGTTAACAAAATCTTATGTGTTGTGTGATTTACTATACTTCCCCATGATATTACTTTATATTTATAATTAAAGTAAATACACTGTACGTTAATCTAACACTTGGTTTGTTTTATTTATATTTCGAACTTACTCTATATACCAAGTGTACACCTTGTTGTTGTAATCTCCTTGACAGTGGTTGTCTGTATTACATTACACAAAATGTGTCTTGTATAGGTTTATATCGAAAATATTATGGTGTATTTGGTACCCTCGAAATGATTATGGTGTACTTGATACCCTCATCCTTCCATATGTTCTCTAATGTAAGTTCTAATTCACACACTTTGGAATTCAATTTGTATTTGTACGATTTTTTTTGCTGCATTGTTTTTTTCCGCATCATTTTAATTGTTTGCTTGTGTATCATAAATTTAGTATAATAACTTGTCCGTGTTTGAAAATGAAAGTCTCTTGATCTATGCGATGCTACAAGCCCTGATCTTTCCCTTGGACATCAAGATATCATAGTAGCAGTTTAGGAATTGAAATCAAGGTTCCTTCCCACCTATGGTTCTAGTTCTAATTCCATGCTACAAGGTTCTTCTGGTATGACTCTTGGTAATAGTTTTCCATTTCCGTCTGCGGCGTACAATGGCTCAACTAGGTTAGCTCATATTTAGCATGATTAAATTTATGACCTTGGATGGTTCTTCTGGGATGGTCACAAATTTGGTGTTCAACGACCATCTTTACAATGGATGAATAACAAAAAAATTCATCTATTATAATTCAAGCTTGGAATCCGCCTGAACAACCTTTTATCAAAATTAATATGGATGCGGCTTTATCCCTAACAATGGCGCGGCTGGTGCAGTGGCTCGCGACTTTAATGGAAGGTTCCTAGGATGTGCATCTATCACTTTCGTAACAACTTCTCCACTTATGGCATAATCGGTGGCCTGCATATTGGGAGTGGAATTAGGAAAAGACCTAAACTTTGACAGAGTGATCATATAAGGTGATGCTGCGAATGTTACAACTACAGTAAATGGAGATGTTCGAGAGATTCCTTGGAGTATTCGATCTGAAATTCTTAAGATAAAGGATTTAGTATCTTTATTTATTGTTGTAAATTTCCAGCATGTTAGGAAAAGTGCAAACTCTATGGCTCATGACATTTTCCAATATGATTTTCATAACAATGTAAATAGGAGATGGAATGCAGATTCTCCACCTCATTGTATTTTCTCAAACCTCAACTATTGAGGTAGTTTAATAAAGTTGGCCTCTTTAGAGGCCTTATTCCTTCAAAATAAAAAAAATAATAATAACAAATAATGCGTTATAATCACTTGATGTCTGGTAGAAACGTCCAACACTCTGGGTTGTCAGTCCTTGGATCTTTGGCTGTAACTAATCGTGGTGCCATGTGTTCTTATAAAACCTGGTTCAAATGGTATGAGAATGATGCATGGGATGAATGGAGGCACACTGATGCTCGTCCAGGGTTTCAAGAAGTTGTTCCACCATCTATTTTTTTCATTGTTTCCTCTTTAAATATGCACTTTTTTTAATATGCAAATACAATGGATCTGTTTATGACTTTCTTCTGACCAGGGAACTTTAGTGATAAGACCTCGTGATACGATACATATGGTTTTATTTTCTTCAGAAAACCATTACAATAGAAAATCCCAGCTACTCAGGTGTCCTGAGCATTAGAGAATTGCATGAGAATATTACAATTTAGAAGAGAAAGGTACGAGCCATCGTCTCCAAAGGATGAGACATAAGACTTTGCGATTGAAATAAGTTTTGGGAGACACACTTGCCTTATAGATATACTAGCCTTTCACCCGTGCCGTAACGGCACGGGCCTTGATATTGGTTCATTTTTAATATTGTATAAAATGTGTCTCGAATATTTATCAACTCCTTCTAGTTCGATGTATGTTAAATCTGGCTTGGTCATAGATATCGTAGGGATATCCCCTGTTTTGTTTTCTCTGTTCAATCGGGTAAACAACTAATGTTGTTCACACACTCCATTAAATAAGAAATACTTTCCAAAATTATACGCTTTTTCGCCATATAAAGTTCAGAAAAATATATATACTACAACTAATTTTAAAGGGAGTATGTACGCGTTTAATATCTTAAATTATGAAAATGAGTTCACCTCCGTGATTCTTTATTTTTTCTCCATTTCCAGTTTAAAAAATCTGTAGATAATCTGTACTTTCTCGGACTTTTTTTTTTACTTATTGGAATATATGTTATTGAAATTTTACTTCTCGAAATATATGTCTTGATTTGTAAGACCATATATATACTTTTATGTTGCGAAGTCTCTTTGGCAGATAAGTCACCTCCAGAATCATCAGATTCTTTGGCAGCCGTTTTCCGTAATCATTGCATGACTTTTTATGGTCGAGGATTATGCGGCTTAATCACGATATATATTTTTTTTGGAGAGGAAAACATATTAAAACTGACTAATATATAATTGGGGAGGCAAGATCGAAGTTCCCTTATTGTCATGCATCTTTCAATGATTGAGTACATCTTTTTTGTTACTGGGTTGATTTGTAAGATCATATACTTACCTTGCAAAGTCGCTCATACAATCCGGTCATCTCTTACACCTGACAATAGGTACCCATTGTCTCCTCTAGAATTGTCAACCTCTTTGGTAGGGGTATGGCATAACAATCTTATGTCTTTTCAATGTGGAGCAGTCTGGTGACCAATTGGTGTGGTCTCGCTTATTTTGATTTATACTGCCTCCGGTATTTTTATACAATCAGAAAGAACAAATTATAAATAACCTGATCTGCTAGAGTTCATGATGGTCATCGTAATGGAATTGTTTGATTTTTCACTTTACCACATATCAATCCGGAGAATTGCTATCAATAAGAAGAGCAGAACACGTAGACTTTATAACTTATTCAAGAAAATCAAACAATTATAGAGTAAAACAGAAAAGTCAGGGTACATTATCTAAAACCATAACACTTGTTGGCGTCTTTGATAAAAATTTTTTTGCCAAAAGTGAAAATTCATTGGTTTATTTTTTGCCAAAAGTGAAATCATCTACTTAGAAGTTGAAATACGTTAGCTTGGTGATGCCAGTGTCCGAAAATTTCCTTCAAAACCACTATAACAAAATTAACATTCCAACTTTGGGATTTAGATCAAGATTGGGAACATAAATTATATTATCATATCAGAACAGTTACACATGATAAATCAGATCCACTAATGTTACTGTAGATCATGACCAAAGGGACTAATACTGAAAGCAAAAGCAAAAAAAAAAAAATGGAAATTACTCGTAACAAAATGCAGTAAGGAAAACACACCAGAATAAAATGAAAAAAAGGGAAACACACTAAAAAAATAAAAAAAATGCAGACATACAAAGAAACATGATATACTATTCTCAAGTATTGTTTTATTTGGTGCAAGGCTTCATAATGCAGAATTTTCAGTAATGGTGGATCATGAGAAACCTTCGGGCATCTTCTGAACGCAGGGTTTCTTGTGAGGTGGATCATTATCAACCACAGTCTCATCTACAGCGCGGATGATTCTGGTATCCTGGGAAGATTTGATTGGAGTTGATGTTGTTGGGAGCGAAGACAACTTTGCTATAGTGAAGCTTGAGGTATCAAGATTTCTAGGATAGAGGATTTTGGGTACCTGTACAAAACGATTGAGCACCCACGGTGACTCATCCATCTACCGAAAACCTAACGCACACGTGCAGAAAATGGGTATGGTCCGGATAACCATAGACATTAATTTATCTTTCTCGGGGACAAATCTGGACAACCACTAACACAGACAAAGTTAGCCAAATTATGTTTTCAGTACTAAAATAAAATATATTAGATTTCAATATAAAAGGGAATATAACAACAACGAAAAATAGAAAAATTAAACGAAGACTTTAGTTTGTTCAATCTAAGCTTTAATATGACGTTTGTGATTAAAAATTAAAAGCACGCCTATCTATGGGGGTGGCAACAGTGGTATCAGGTAATTTTTTTGCGGTAGCGTGTGACAGTCCAGATTTTCAGACTTCTAGCGGATACAGATTCGACCTCGTTGGTTGGGTCCCATCCAGATAGCAAGTCCAAATTTTCGGACCGCCGCTCGTGTAAGACCCGATTTTTCATTTTAAAAGATTTCAATAAATACAATCAATAATTCAAGATCAACTAAATTTACTAAATGAAATGTAATCTTACTGTTTAAGATTACAAAACTTTCAAATAATAATTACAAAATCAAAAGTATCAAATTAAAAAAAAATAACGCTTCAATTGAATTTAAAATGTGATACCCAAATCCCCGTGATATATATTAATTTCTTGTCGGGTAGTTTTTCTTCGTTCTCCGTGGAAAGGGAGGAAAAGAGGCGAACAACCACAGCCTAGTTGGAAGTTTCCAAAGAAATAGAGTGCATCGAAAAAAAACAAATGCAACATATACGATAATTAAAACCATGCCCGAAAATTCATAATACTACTTACGCCATTCTCAACCACAGATACTTTACATTTTCTTACTCAAAATCTTCAATATTAAATTTCAATTAAATTTTTTTTTCTAAATCCTTAATCTCAAATCATTTATTAATAGAGATACAAATTTATTATTTAATTAAGGAAAATTTTATAATGAAAAAAATTAATAGATTATTATGAGTAATTAGTGAAAAAACATTATTACGAGGAATTAATAAATCATTTATTATCAGCAATTAGTGTGAAACACTAATTAGTAAGGTATTTATTATATTAATCATTTATTATAAATTTCCCTTAATGACAGTCTAATGAGAGAAATTATGGCCATAGATTTATGTATTTGGAGAGTAAATCTCAACCACCACTTACATCGGGGAAGTTATGGCCTGCAGGGCAACGCGCCAACGTCGAAATTTTCCGATCCGTCATAGTTAGTATCAGAGCAAGTTACGAGATAACTCCAGGGACTTGCGGTAGTGGCTTGTCAGCGAGTACTTTCCTCAAAGGAAACTTAAAGTTGAAGAATAGGATAACTTTTGCGCGGAAAAGAGTTTGTAACTGCTATGGCTAACTTAGAAAAACTATGCTTTATATTCTTGACAATTAAAACATCTGAAATAACTAAATAACTCCATATTATCATCAATATGTGCAGTATTTGATGATGCTTATGGGTTCCTCCATTTGGAATGAAGTTTCTTGATTAGCTTTCTATCATCGACCTCCATGTTGCAAATTGTGTTTTGCTGTTGTTGCTGTTGTCGATCACTCCCATATTTTACAGGAGAAAAAACCGAATGCGAAGAAGGATGTTCAAGCTCCAGATTTTCTTCCAAATAGGGTTTGTAGTTAAGGGTTGAGCATTGCTTATCGCTTTATTTTTGATGAGGTGGTCATAAACGGTTTTCACCGTGAGGTTGCCTTTTGGAGAGAATGGCCAGGTAAGGGTATCTTACGGAGGGGAATTTTGATTGAGATTGAATGTTAAGATATTTTGGACTATCTGGAAAGGGAGGACTTGTTGGAGGAAGTGTACATTCCATTACGATGAATCGTGGTTCATGACATCACTGACCTTAACAAGAGTATTATGAATAATTGGTTTTATATCACTCCTCATTATCAGATTCAAAGATGTTATAGGAATCCAATTTTCGTCCATATTTGAATACCCTTAGCATTTCCTACCTTCCATATAGCTTTTTCTTGTATTATCTTGATACCATGCTAAAGACCTTTCCAGAACTATGAGCAGTTGGCTTTTGGTTTGAAGACACTTAAGGATGTAGAGTTTTTAAATATTTAGTTTGACGAACTCTGAAAATGAGGGATTTTGGATTTTGTATTATACGCCAAGCCGTTTTAGTCAATATAATAATGTTGAAGAGGTCAAACTGTTTGAAGACCAACCCACCATAGATGATTGGGAAACAAATAGAAAGTCAGGCCTTATCAGTTGAGTACCAAAAGGCTTGGTTTTGGGAAAACAAGACATTTGATATGTCGTTAGAGAGCCAGCTACACGTTTTATCATGAACACCAATTTTGGGCATGCCTAAAACTTTCAAGGCATACAAAGGACTAGTCCTAACTTGGGTGACCTTATAAGGGGTACCCTATGGGGTGGTTCAATTACCTATATGCCCTTAAATCCATTAAATTACTACTAATCTATCCCTAACCCTAATACAAAACCTATAATCAACTCCACCTAAAATCAGTTTCATTCACCTTCTTCTTCTTCCTCTCCACAGCCGAACTCCACCCTTCCCTTTCTTATTTTTTCATCGCGGAAATTTAATTGTCGATTTGTGAAACTATATAATGGATCGTCGTAAGGAAGTATCTCGTTCAAATCGATCGATTGAACAACCTATTCATGAAGAAGAAGATTTAGACAGTGAAGAACAAACTCAAAATCAACCACAAAATCAATCGGAAGAAGAGATTGAAAAAGAACCAACGCCGGAAATGAAAATAAGAAGGTTAGTTCTACAAACCCATCTCATATTTGATGTTTTTGATTGTTTTGGTCGATTTAATTCGTCAAAATCATGTGTTATGCGGCGGTTACAGGGTATGGTTCGGCGTAAAACAAATGTTAGATGTGCGCCGAGCTGTTCTTGAAACTGAACTCTGAAAGTGCATATGAACGGCTCGGCGTATATCTGAAATATGTTTTGAGTCGAACTTAGTAAAACAGAGACTTATATTTAGGATCGGCTTATTCGATGGTGTTAGTTTTGTGCCGAATATGTTTTGTGAATTTCAGAAATTTTGCATGTGCGTAGGATCGGCTTGTATGGTAGTATTAGTTTTGTGCCGAATAAATGTGTTTGAAATTCAGAAATTTTGCATGTGCTTAGGATCGGCTTGTATGGTAGTATTAGTTTTGTGCCGAATAAATGTTGTTTGAAATTCAGAAATTTTGCATGTGCTTAGGATCGGCTTGTATGGTAGTATTAGTTTTGTGCCGAATAAATGTTGTTTGAATTTCAGAATTTTTGCATGTGCTTAGGATCGGCTTGTATGGTAGTATTAGTTTTGCGCCGAATAAATGTTTCAATTCATAAGTCTAGATTCGGCTTATTCGATAGTATTAGGGCTACGCCGAATATCATTGTTAAAATTTCATAAATTTTACAAGTGTGTAGGATCGGCTTATTTATATGATATCATGTTGCGCCGAATACATGTTTGATTTCATAATCATAGGTTCGACTTATTCGATAATATCGGTTGTGAGCCGAATATAGGGTTCGGCTTACTCGAAAATATAGGTTTTGAGCCGAATATTTAGGATCGGCGTATAATTATTTTGTGGTATGAGCCGATCCACTCTCTGTGTAAGCTAATAAAAATTTCAAGACATGATTCATACTTGCGCCGAATTAGTCTTATAACTTTCATACTTGTGTCAGGACCAATGACGCGGGTAGGGAGATGTTGAAGAAAATGAAGGACAAAATTGATTCCAAAACACCAATGACCGTGGAAGAACAAAACTACCTCTACAAAAAGTGGGATGCAATCATCAACAAAGGAGAAGGACCCGAGGAACCCGGAAAAAAGCCTACCATTAAGAAGAGGGGTCGTGGTTAAATGTCCTTTTATGTTTCCAACTTCCTTTTAATGTTTTTCTTAAGTTTTAAGTACACTTTTATGGTGTTGCAAACACCTTTGCTTTTAGGTGCTCAACTTTGTTTTTAATTGTGCTGGGTTTGGTTATGGACACCTTCAATTTCATGTTTTAATGAATAGCTTAACGGTTATGCGCCGAATTTATAGAGTTCGGCTTATCCTCTAATGTTAGTTACGCGCCGAATCATTTGTCCTTCAGGTTCGGCTTTTTCTATAATTTGAGTTATAAGCCGAGCCTTAAAAATCATTATTGGTGTAATCCAGTACATAGTTCGGCTTAAATCTCACCAATATGGTGAGCCGAATCTGTAAAAATTTTCAAATTTTTTTTAAAAATAGCCGTTACTTATATAGGTTCGGCTTATGTTCTAAAATTTCTATAAGCCGAACCTTTACTTTTTTTCACGAAAATCTAGGAACGACTCTTTTTTTGAAAGATATAGCCGTTGTAAAACTATATTCTATATATACCTACATGTTTTTTCATATTCTTAACCACATATGCTCAACAAATGGCACCCCCAACTCCTAAGTTTACTCTAGAAGAAGATTTATCTCTTTGCACTAATTATGTAGCATACTATCCAAAGAAGGGTGAAGAACGACGAGTAAATGGTCTGATGAGTATGTACTACTTGGTTAGAATTCATGAAGCCTTCAACACGGAAACAGGTAATCCTCACAACCGGGATAGTGCGTCCTTGTTTTGCCGAATTATAAGTATTAAGAAAAAAGTCTCAGACTTCATAGCTTTAGTTCGGATTGTGATTCGATATCGACTCAAAGGTGAAACAAAATCTGAGATTGAAGTTCGAGCTCTAGAGGAATGGCGACGATGGAAGGGAAAGAATTTCAAATACAAAGATCTCTACCACATTCTTAGAAGGTTTCTCATTACCCGTTTAGGATATTAGAAATTAATTGCAAGCCTACTGTGTAGCAGGGATGTAATCCATAATTTCTATGAATTTGAAAAGTCTATTTGGAATGATATGATAATTCTTGTTTTCATGAATCATGAAAGGTTCGGCTTTCTTCAGAAATATACTACAAGCCGAACCTAGCAAAGTAATTCTGGTTTTTTAAAGTTTCAAGATTCGGCTTGCAGTGAAATAATAATATGAGCCGAATCTGACAAAAAAACTCTGGTATATTTTTGTTGTCAGGTTCGGCTTGCAGTGAAATAATAATATGAGCCGAATCTGACAAAAAAACTCTGGTATATTTTTGTTGTCAGGTTCGGCTTTCAGTGAATTCTTCTTATAAGCCGAATCTGACACAAAATAAGAAGATAAATCAATGAAACATTTTTTATGGAGATCCTAAACGAATCTCATCCTCTTCACTGACCTCTTTCTCATCATCTTCACTGACCTCATTCTTAACATCTTCATCCTCATCACTTGAAAACGTAATTACTTGTCCACTTGGAGGCTGCACATGCAAAGATTTCCAAATATCCATTTCCGTCGCATAATTTGCACACCAATCCATCGCAAAATTATTTTCAAATCTAGGCCAAAAGGCTGCACTCATCAAGGGTGGTAATGGGCAACCGGGTCTAAGTTTGAGGCCGATAAAATGACAATTTTGAACAAATCCAAGAACAAGTCTTCTATCCTTTACACCATCATTGTAAGGTTTTGTTGGAGGCGCATAAGTAAAGCTACTACCCGTCCATGCGAAACAATGTACGACGCAATTGAATGTCTCCGCTATTAAAAACCCACAAATGGGCATTGACATCCAATGTTCTTCGGTAATGATAAAATCCCCATGCAAACGACGTTCGAATGAAACGTACTCCTTTGCCACCCCTGCATCTTTTCTTGGACCTGTTCTCATCATTGTCTTATAGAATTCTTTGTTTTTACGTAGGGTTTGTAACAATCGTTGCCGAATATAGTTCACTTCATTTTCAGGGGGCACCGGATTATTCCCTTCCATAAAAAGACCAAGTTGTTCCGCCGTGACGTAATAAACACAATTTCCATCGCCTTGCACGTCGTCCATTGCTATAATATGCTCATGAATTATTGGCGATAGATCTTCCAAGTAGTTATCGTATATAAAATTGATAGGCCTCATATACCTACCAGACTTATCTCTTTTGGGTCCTCTCATCCTACCAATTTCATGTACGGTTCTTTTTTCCTTTATCTTAGTTTGTGAATGATACATCTTAACCTTCCCCTTGACATCCTCTTTACTATCCTTAGCTTGTCGGACAATCATTATCATTCACCTCTTTGTTACTTGTTTCCGATTTTTGAATACTCGGGCGACCTCGTTTTTTTGGAACTTTGACTTCTTCCTCCTTCATCAACTTCTCAATTTCTTTCTTTGCCTTTTCAAACCTTGCATCATGGTACTCAACACCGGATGGATTCCTTTTAGTAGCCAATAGTTCCTTGTTGGCTTGTCTAGTTTGAAAATTATTCATTTTCTTACTCTTCCTACCTTTCGGGTCACTCTTCTCCGGTTCCAAAATATTTTCTTGGGTGAAAGGATACATGACCGGAATCATGTTGTCCCATAGGAACTTCTTTTGAGGTCGGGACATATTCCTATACATCTCCGCCAATTTTTTCCCATTTGTCGTGTCCCATATCTCTAGATCATCCTCATCGTCTTCGGTTGGGAGAGGATCGAAGCTTAATTGTTTCCAAAAATGATCAATATCCTCAAATGGTATGATACCATCCTTGTACCGAAGTAGGTCATGGCGGCATGGAAGTCCCATAGATGTCTTCATTGTACAAACACACTCTTCCTCCAAGGTGACGCCTAATGTCTCAATCAAATCCACTTCTTTCATCAACAAGTCGATGCATAGATGGGAAACTTTATAAGTTAATTCCCGTAGCCAATTAGTACCATAATTCTTGTGTCTAAACATAAGGTCATGCTCGAACGTGGTTTTAATTCTCACAACATCACTTTTGAAATATTCATCAATTGCATCAAAAACCGTGACAAAAGTGTCAACACAACCAAAAAGGTTCTTCTTCAACCGATAATGAGCCGACTCTACCATACTTGTGGCTTGGTTGTCGAAGTGTTTGTGCCGATTTGTGAAACAACTCACGAACCTTTCTTTATTAGGTTCCAACACATCTTTGACCAAGTAAGTAATGACATCGGGGTAGGCGGTCTTCCAATGCTTAATAAGCATTTTAAAATTTTCTTCATAGACATCCTCGGTGATTGACCATATCAAAGCTTCCCATTCTCCTTGGAAAGAAGCCCACAACATCTCATTATGTTCATATGCTTTCAAGAATTCCTTCTTTTTCTTTACTCGTGTCTCCAACGGTAGCTTAGCAATATTCTCTAATTCTTTCAACTTAAGTGGTTGAATTATCGGTTGACATTTTTTCCTCACATTGCACCATATGTGAAACGTACAAAGAAAATTGAATGCATCCGGAAATACCTTCTTAATAGCATACATCAACGATGAATCTTGATCGGAAACGAACACTTTAGGAAGAGCACCCTCCCGGAAGATTAACTTCAATTGTTCTAACCCCCAAACATAACTCTCTTTCTTCTCGTTTTTCATGAAACAAAAAGCCACGGTGAACGGTGCCTTTGTCGAAGTATGCCCCACAATGTTCATCAACGGCATCTCATATTTATTAGTCTTGTACGTGCAATCCAATATAATAACTTGTGGGAAGCATAGAGCCAATTTGGCGCATTCCGGGTGTGCAAGGAAAAGGTGTGCGACTTGACCGAAGTCATCCAACTTCTTTTGGAAAGCGTAGTTATTCTTCACCCCTAACCACATTACTTGTTGCATCACTATCCTACCTTGCAAATTGAGTATTCTAATCTTTTGTCTTGCATTGTAGATAGTTTGCATAGTCGACTTGTTATTGTTGTTGTCCGCCTTCAATTTGCTAAGAATCCTAGAAGGTGGCAAACGTGCTCATGTCATTTTATCCACTTCTAGCATCTCGTCGGGTTTGAGTCGCGCTACTTTCGCATGTCCATGAAGGTCTTTGGGACGTGGGTGGTTATGACGACAATCCATATCTTTATTCATTATCCAATATTGATTTTCTTTGTTCATGGACTTATTCTTGAGGTTGAAAACGATCTTGAAAGGGCAATTTCTTTTCTTCGTCTTCGTCCTATTCTTTTTCCCGGTCTTCCCAACGTATACAGTACCCTTTTTAACCTTGCTAGCGCCGGTTCCACTACGCTCACAAATCATTTCAAACCGATCCCATCGGCTTTGTTGTCCTTTAACTAGTACACAATTTATCTTCATCGCGTGTTCCTCAAGCCAATCCAGAACTTCTGGTTTAGTTTTCCATATCTACGTTCATTCCAAAACAAGTAATTAGTAAGCAAAACTTTGGAATATTCCGACAACATTAAGGTAAGCAAAAGGTTCTTACATACCAAATCATTTTGGAAGTGATCCTTGGTATCCTCGTGAATTATGTCTACTGGATCAGGTTGATTTTCCATGGGTCCAAGCACGATCTACAAAGAATATCACAAGGTTAAACACTAGAAAGGGAATATAATAACAAGGTTCGGCGCATTCGATAATCACATTATGTTCCGAACTATAAACATTTAGAGGTTTCGGCTTGTACGATATCCTCAATATGTGCCGAACCACAAACAATATTTTAACCCAAAAATTAACAAATGCATGTTCGGCTCAGAAGATAATCATATTATGTGCCGAACCTTGGACATAAGAGGTTTCGGCTTGTACGATATCCTCAATATGTGCCGAACCTCGAACAATATTTTAACCCAAAAATTTACAAATTTATGTTCGGCTCAGAAGATAATCATATTATGTGCCGAACCTTGGACATAAGAGGTTTCGGCTTATACGATATCCTCAATATGTGCCGAACCTCGAACAATATTTTAACCCAAAAATTTACAAATTTATGTTCGGCTCATACTATAATCAAATTATGTGCCGAACCTTGAACATAATAGGTTTCGGCTGATACGATATTCTCCATATGTGCCGAACCAGTAACAATATTTCAACCCAGAAATTAAAAAATTATGTTCGGCACATACGATTTTGGATATGTAAGCCGAATTAGTAATGATTCTATTCCGGGCTATTCAGGATGTTGTTCGGCTTACTATGAAACTTTCATATAAGCCGAACTAGTGTCTAGCAAAAGGGTTGGAATTGGAAATTATAGGTTCGGCGCATGCAGTAAACAGATTCAGTAAGCCGAACCGTTCATCAATGGTAGATTCGGCTCATAGATGTGAGCCGAACCTCAACCTGTTTCGCCGAACCATGATTCAAAAAACCTAACTTTTTATAATTGAGAGCTATAGAAGTGAGATTAAGTATAGGATATAAGTGTACCTGTGTATTAGAAGAATTGGGTTCCTCATCAATGTATTCATCA
The DNA here is from genome assembly GCF_003573695.1 of Papaver somniferum. NCBI lineage: Eukaryota > Viridiplantae > Streptophyta > Magnoliopsida > Ranunculales > Papaveraceae > Papaver > Papaver somniferum. Next base: position 66,503,626 of record NC_039361.1, read on the forward strand.
TCAGGATTTGGCTCATACAAATCATCATCTTGAGTTTGTGTTTGAGTTTGAGCTTGAGTTTGAGTGGGTGTAAAATCATTCTCATAATCTAAGAAATCAGCCATTTCTGGATCATTGTTGTAGTTGATGTGTATTTTCCTAGGTTTTTTAGACGAATGATGACCCTCCTCATCCTCCATTGAATCAAGAATTAGAATTTTCTCACTTTCTCCTTCTCTTTCTCTCCTTCTTAACCAAACCAAAACTTTGATTTTTTTTTCCTCAAATTTTTCATCTAAACAACTCTTATAATTCTGAAAATTATCTTAATCACTAAACAAAATATTTAATCACTAATCAAGATTATTAACACTAATACGTAAAGGGCAGATTTGCCATTAAAAAATTTTTGGGTTAAGGGGTTATCTGATTTTGCTATTCAACAACCTTTTTTGTCTTCATTCAGTATGCCTTAGAAGATTTTGGTATGCCCAATATTATGGTTCTTTATCATAGCCCTTTCCTTCCAGGTGAGTGCAGGTTGCTACTCCATCTCTTCACTCTAACCTTTAGTTTGTCTAGGATTGGGACAAAGCACTTTATCTTGGATTTATGAGTAAAGAGGGGTATTCCTAGATATTTGTCATCTAGTTTTATTCTACCTATCTTAACAATATCCAGGATTTCATGGATTTCCATATTCGATACAGAGTTGCTGAAGAAAGCACCTGATTTATCATAGTTAATTTATTGTCCCGAACCTAGGTTTTTACAGCCACCACCACCCCCCCTGTGAAGATTAGGAAGTGTATAAAGGTGAGCTTTACTGCACTTTTTTTCTTTGATTAGTCTTCCATGCGCTATTACAGAAGTGTACAGGTTAGTTGATGCACCGTAATTTTTACAGGCTAAGCCTAACAATTCACATCTTGGAAAAACAGATACAGGCGTAAGAATGGATGAGCTCTTCCATCCATATTTACTCTTCATCTTTGGATATTTTTAATCGAAGGGGACAAACTAATTACTAATGTGAGACTAATGGAAGGAAATGGGGTCCCATGATGAGGGAAGCTTGTGACTCTGATTACATTACCAGAAATGGGAACTGGTTTGGAGTACTGTCAGATCCTCTGTAGTGTAGTATCTTTTGTACCTATTTGTGTTTTTCATAGGTATGATTTTGTATATTCTTGCAAGGCCACCAAATAGTTTGTTACGACCCTTGGATTCCATTATTTATAAATTAGGCATGCGATATCATGTATTCAATTCCTAAAACAGCTCGTAAATTTTATAAATAAGCACATTTCATATTGTATGCTTTTATTTTTATCAACTTAAATTTGGCAAGATCTAGAATTCAATGGCGTGACATCCTGGAAACAAAACATTGCAATCACTTTCATCCAAATAACTAATCAATTGAAGCAGATTCAATACATGTTTACAGGGCCGTAGTTGGCTATAGGCCAGCTAGGCAAGGAAGGGCCTATGACTATGTTTTACTCCCTTACAAATTATTGATTTCCTTTTTTTTGTATTGGCGGTAATTAAAATATTCATAGATATTCCTTTTTGATAATTAAAGTTAAGCTTGTTCTTTTGATCATATTTATTGTCGTTGTTACTCTTTTTTTTTCTTAACTTCATTTTATTTACCAAATTATTGTGCACAAATAATTTTAGTATTCATAGCAGCTGATCGCTCTGAAATTTATAGTCCAAAGTAGTTTTAGACTCTAGTTGTTTTGAGATGCAATGGGACTTGAAAGAATGGATACACAAGTTGTCTCCTGGTTTGTGATGAGTGCCGAATATTGCATATTTCCATCCTTTTTATTGGCAAATAACTCATCTTTTGCGCTTTAAAATCATATATTATCTCAAATTCTGTATTTTCTTTGTTTTCAAGAATAAAAACTTGTGCTAATTAATTTGTGTTTTTACGTACTAAATAAAGCTTGGATGAATTGAGAATCCCAAAAAAGCAGAGAAATGGTAGCGAGCGACAATCGGAAGAGAGACAGCACAAGGCTCCCGCAAGAAAGCCGTGAAGCGCGAAGGAATATCGCGTAAAGAATATCGCGTAAAGAATAGCCGCAATCCGCTTGCAAGACCTACACCAGAAGTGGGCTTGATAGAGAACTCAAACCCGAACCCATATCCAAACCCGTTGCATACCCGAACCGTCGGATGTGATACAACTATTTAATCCAACAACATCCATATTCGTTGCATCAAATATTGATGAAACCGCTCAACACTGTAATATCCTACCTCACCTTCCCTAATCGAGCAGAAACCAAACCCTTCTCCTCCACATTCATTTCTCCTCTTCTCTCATCCACAGAACCTCCATCAGCTTCATCAATCGATTAACACCACCATCCTCCCACCTCATCTCATTCAACTACCATCATTAAACGCCATTAAGCCTCTAATTCCATCTCTCTCAACCTTATCTCCTTATCAAGAACAGTATACCTAGAAGCTAGGTTTGAGGGAGATAGAGTTAGGTTACAGTTGGGGGAGCATCGATTCAATGAAGTTGCAGAGAAATTGAAGACAAAGAAAGTCAATAGAATATCGTCGGTGAGTTGGGTTCTTATTAATTGTCGAATTGAAGAAGGATTGAGATAAAAATTATCTATAAATAGAGCCTTTTTCTTTGTAAAAAGATCATCCAAGTTAGCTGGGTCAATTGTCTAGTTTAATTTCATTGTGTTTGCACTCTGTTATCATGTTCTAAATCTGCTAGGGTTGAGATGAATCCCTAGCTTAATGCTCTGCTTTTTTTACTCTTGATAATAATCTTGTTGTGCTTAAATGGTTTAGAATAGAATTCCATCTTAGGGGCTTCAACACTTTACTTTCACAGTGTATGTCATGCATCCATTGTAGTTAGAATTATCCTGTGTTGTAGAACTGCATCTCATGCTTCATCACATATATTGACCTTTTGATTAGACGTGCCTTAAACAGACAGTTAATTCTTAGGGAAGATACCTTAGTTGTGATTGGATTATTCACTTTATAGTCACCTTAGATATACAGAAGATTGACATCTCCCCTATTATCCGTTATAAGGACAAGGTTAGCATCATTAGGAGAATAACTAGTGTAAGTTAGTGGTGGACTCAGCTGCCCTAGTACCCTCATCATCATTTGTTCTACTTACTTCTTGTTTTTCTTCTTGTTTTATTACTTTAGTTACTTGAAAATCATCTAGCCGTATCGGCAACAAAACTCCCCTGTTTGGTTACTCTTGTTTGAAATCAGTTTAGTAAGACCATCACTTCATCTTACACCCACCTTGTCTCTGTGGATCGACTCGTATTTTCCTTGTCTACAATAGGACGTTGTGCACTTGCAGTTTGACGTAGTCGTAGGTATCTTTCCCGACCTACCAAGTTTTTGGCGCCGCTGCCAGGGACTCGGTAGCGGTGTAACTGAAGTTCCATCTTTACCTAACTGGTTTTCAGTTTAATCCTGCATATACATGTTTAGTTTTTCATTTTTATACTATTATAACTTAGTTGTTCAATCCATCTGTGTATAATTTTCTTCACTTTAGTATTAGCTATTTGCTAATTTCGTTTCAGTTAAGTTGTCTGTATCATAATCTTGTTAGTCATTTAGTGTATTTATAAGTTTTCCTTTCAGTTCATTACATGTTGTAACTTATTAGTTAACATAATCTTGTAGCTTAGATAGTAAAACTGTTAGTTTGTGCGTTACTAGATTATAATCTGTAGCTTCTTAGTAGTGTACATCTGATCATATTGTGGTAAAAGTCTATTCTAGATAAACCATCTGTTACATATCTGCATCTTAGTGTCAGTTTTAGTTGTAGGTTTTTGTTTTTTAGTTTTATCTGCATTCTGAAACTTCCTGTCATATCTTTTTCTTGATAATTGATGCCGCTTTCACTGAATATCATCTGTAAATAGTTGCATTCTGTAACTTGCATATGATAAGTTGGATACTGTGGATCATTTCTTGTTCAATATCAAACTTCCTGTTATCATCATTTATAGATGTAGATCCACCTTTTAATTCACTTGCATAAAACTGCATCTGGTTTCAATAAGGGTGGCTGCATCAGCATAGTGTCTCTAGTTGAGTTGTCTGCATCTATAGCACATCATCCATTTGTAATTATAATCTACATTTTAGAGTTAGTATTAGCAGTAACTTTTCATTTTCAGTTAATCCATTCTCTGTAACATAGTTTTTTCCCAGTTTGTTCAGCTGTCTTGTATCATACACCATTTCTGAGAATCTAGGCAAGACAAGTCATTCAGTTGCATTCTGTAGATCAGATGCATTATTGTAGGTTAAGCATTGTAATAAGTAATTGTACTTTCTCCATAGTTGCATATTTTGTCAACCCTGATCAGTCCAAATAAGCATAATAGTTGTTCTTTTTCCCTATAAAATATCACATTTCTACATTTTATAACTTTTCTATTTGATGCTTGCATACGGACTATCCTAAACTCATTGTCATGCAGTAAATTACTCTCAGTCGTTTATACGAATATTGATATTACGATAGACTGCACATCTCTGAGTACTGACATCCTCTCTTGAGTAGCCAGGTACTTGTGAAGCTGAGAACAAACCAAGGAAAAGGAGAAAAGGAGCAGAACGCAGTTGTTAGTTGGGCTAAAACCGTTTGGTGTCATTATTGAACCTCATTATACTCTATATCTGTATGAATGATAAACCATGATAGCCTGATACACTAACTGCCTTACTGAGCATTATTTCACACCTGAAATTTTTGGTATCCATGAGCATGATTCTGTGAAATCTGAACATCATATCTATGTGTTGAAATTGTTATTTGACTGAGAATTTCGTAATCTCGGCAGAACCTCTATCTGAGTGTTTCCATCTGTTAAGTTGTTAACATTGTTTCCTGGTATTTCAAAGGTATGTATGCTAGGATATGATTATTTCCTTTCGTGACCAAACTAATCGTATAGTTAGAATCCATCGAGAGGACGTAGTCGACATACCTAGTTCTGAAGTAAATATCCCTGACCAATCTGAGATAATGGGTGAAGAGTTGAACCAGAACCGCAGTATCAAGGAATATATGTACCCAACTAGGGCAAGCCAGCCCTCTTGCATCATTCTACCAGCTGATGCTGGTCAGTTTGAACTGAAAGCAAGCACAATTCATATGTTTCCTGTGTTTAGAGGGGTTGCTGCTGAAAACCCTTACCACCATGTAAGAGATTTCGAAGACATCTGTGGGACTCTGCGTTTTAACCAAATGCCGAAAGAGTCCCTCAAACTGAGACTGTTACCTTCTCTTTAAAAGAAAAAGCCAAATCCTGGATGCATGCCTTACAACCACAATCCATTAGAACATGGGATGAACTTATAAAGGAATTTTTTAAAAAGTTTTTCCCTAACCATAAGACTGCGATGATTCGTCGAAGTCTGAATGGTTTTGTGCAGTTATATGAAGAGACTCTAGCCAAATATCTGGAGAGATTTAACGACTTGTTGCTCCAATGTCCTCACCATGGTTTTGTAAATTGGAGACTTGTGCAAATTTTGTATGCAGGTCTAGGCGCTGCCACCCGAACCACAGTTGAGTCCATGTGCAATGGTTTATTTATTGACAAAAATCCTAATGGGGCTTGGACTTTCTTAATCGAAGCCGCTGAAAAGACTCAGCAGTGGGAGTCCATCCGTGAACCTAAAAAGACTTCCCTGTAGCTAATGTCCATAGAATTGAGTCCAATTTTGAAGAAAATGCAAAGGTTGCATCCTTAGCTAGGAGAGTAGAAGCGTTAGAGCTACAGAAGAATGTGAAAACTACTGCCCCTACTCTCCGTGAACAAATTGATACAGCCAGTTGTGCTGTGTGTCATAGTTCAGACCACCTAGTGGATAGTTGTCCAGACCTACATGCATTTCAAGAATCTAAACTTGAGCAGGCTAATGCTTTGTATCATAAGCAAGAGAACAATCCTTATTCTCAGACCTACAATCCAGGGTGGAGAAATCACCCTAACTTTTTGTGGTCTAAAGGGCCCATACAAGGGAGTACAACTAGTAATAATCAAGGATATTCATATCCCAGAAACCCCCAAGTGCAATCACACACTCAGTACCCTGTAGAGAAAAAGCCTAGCTTTGAAGATAGTGTCGGTCTGTTGACCCAAAATCTTTTGCAGCTTCAAAAGACCACAGACCAACGTTTTACAAGTCTAGAACTTAAAATGGGTCAAATCTGTGATGCACTAAATGAAAGAGAAAAGGGAAAACTCCCTAATCAACCTCAACAAATCCAGAAAAGTGCATTTCAGGCAAGCACGTCAGTTTGCGATGAGCCCTCACATAATCAAGTGAATGATGTCACTACTCTTCGTAGTGGTAAGGTTGTTGAGAACAATGTAGGTGTACCACAGTCAAAAGAGTCTAATCTAGACTTACAAATGCACACTACACCACAGAAAACATCTAGTGTGGAAAAAGAATCTGAGCAAGATAGTGACTCTAAGAATTCTACTGATGTTAATGTTCCAATACCATCGTCTATGCTTGTGGCCCCATTTCCTCAAAGGTTGGTTCAACATAAGAAAGGTACCCAATACAATGAGATGTTAGAAATGTTTAAGCGAGTCAATATAAACATCCCTTTTATCGAAGCAATCAAACAAATACCTGCTTATGCTAAATTCTTGAAAGATATGTGCACAGAAAAGAGAAAGCTTCATGTGCATAAGCGTTCCTTTCTCACTGAGCATGTGAGTTCCATCATTCAAAACAAAACACCATTTAAGTTTAAATACCCAGGTAGTCCAACTATCACATGCACTATAGGTGACCATACAATCGATAGGGCTTTGTTAGACTTAGCTGCTAGTGTGAACCTTTTGTCATACTCTGTGTATGTGCAGTTAGGTCTTGGGGAGATGAAACCCACTCCTGTTACGCTACAATTAGCGGACAGATCATTAAAAATCCCTCGTGGTATTTTTGAAGATGTCTTAATCAAGGTTGAGAAATTTTATTTCCCTGTGGACTTCATTGTGTTAGATACTCAACATGTGCAAAACCCATATTGTCACATTCCTATTATTTTAAGACGTCCTTTCCTGGCTACGTCCAATGCTATCATAAACTGTCGTAATGGAGTGTTGAATTTATCTTTCGGTAACATGACCATAGAACTCAATGTTTTTAACATTAGTCAACAACCTATAGATTGTGATCATTCTGAATTGCATGAGATTAACATGATTGAGAGTCTGATTCAAGACTCATTGCCTGACATCTTATCTGTGGATCCTTTGCAAGCATGTTTAGATAATTTTGACTTGGATCTTTTTGATTCTGAGTATATTATTAAAGTCCACGTGTTGCTTGAATCTATACCACTCATGGATATTGCTAAATGGAAGAATGATGTGGAAGCACTTCCACTCTCTGATTCCAAGTATCAACCATCCCTTGTCGAACCACCTAAGCATGATTTGAAACCATTGCCTGACACTTTGAAATATGCATTCTTAGGTTCTTCTGATACTTTACCTGTTATTATTGCATCATGTTTAGACATAGAACAGGAAAGCAAACTTTTAGAAGTTCTTGAAGAACATAAAGAGGCCTTAGGTTGGACCATCTCAGGCCCTAAAGGTATAAGTCCCAAAATTTGCATGCATCATATAAATCTTGAAGAAAACACTAAACCATCTAGGGAAATGCAAAGGAGACTTAACCCCAACATGAGAGATGTTGCTAAAAGTGAGACTCTGAAATTGCTTGATGCGGGTATCATATACCCAATTACAGACAAGCATTTGGGTCAGTCCCATTCAAGTGGTATCCAAAAAGTCTGGCATTACTGTAGTTCAAATTGAAATGAATGATCTAGTCCCCACTCGTGTAACCACAGGGTGGCGGGTCTGCATTTACTATAAGAAGTTGAACACAGTAACAAAGAAATACCATTTTCCTCTTCCCTTCATTGACCAAATGCTAGAAAGGTTTTCAAGACACAGTTATTATTGTTTCTTAGATGGCTATTCAGGTTACAACCAGATTCACATAGCACCTGAAGACCAACCAAAGACCACATTTACCTGTCCTTATGGTACATTTGCTTATCGTCGCATGCCTTTTGGGTTGTGTAATGCACATGCTACTTTTCAACGTTGCATGATGAGCATCTTTTCTGACATGGTAGATAAGTTTTTTGAAATCTTCATGGATGATTTTTCTGTCTTTGGGTCGTCCTTCGATGAATGTGTGCATCATCTTACTCTTGTGCTGATTCGATGTAAAGAAAAGAATTTGGTTTTGAACTGGGAAAAATGTCATTTCGTGGTCAATTCAGGCATAGTTCTAGGGAATATCATCTCGGAGAAAGGCATTGAAGTAGATAAAGCCAAAGTTGATCTCATTCAACACTTGCCTCAACCTCGCTCTGTGAGGGAGATAAGGTCATTCTTAGGCCATGCCGGTTTTTACCGACGATTCATTAAAGACTTTAGTAAAATTTCAAGACCCTTGTGTAGTCTTCTTGCCAAAGATGTTGCTTTTGTATTTGATGATGCTTGTGTGCGTGCATGGGAAGAACTTAAAAACCTTCTCACATTTGCTCCTATAGTCAGACCACTCGACTGGACTTTACCATTTGAAATTATTTGTGATGCGTCTGACTATACTGTAGGAGTTATTTTAGGTCAGCGAGTAGATAAACTCCCTTATATGATCTACTATGCTAGTAAGACCCTTAATGATGCTCAACTGAACTATTATACCACTGAGAAAGAATTGCTAGCTGTTGTGTTTGCATTGGATAAGTTTAGATCTTATTTGATAGGGTCCAAAGTCATCATATATTCTGACCATGCTGCATTGAAATATCTTCTTTCTAAGAAAGATGCTAAAGCTCGTCTAATTCGATGGATACTCTTGTTACAAGAGTTCAATCTCGAAATTCGAGATAAGAAAGGGTCTGAAAATGTTGTTGCTGATCACTTGTCTAGGTTGAATGTTTAATCTGTAGATGAATCTTTCCTTATTAGAGAATCATTCCCTAATGAACAATTGACGCTTTTATCTGAAAAGCCTTGGTTTGTTGATATTGTTAACTACCTTGCCACTGGTAGAATGCCTTTGCATTGGTCTAAACAACACCTCTCTAAGTTCTTGTCTGAGGTGAAACATTTCTTTTGGGATGACCCACACTTATTTAAAATACTTCCCTGATCAACTCATTAAGAGATGTGTCCCCAATTCTGAACAAAGAGATGTCATCTCTTTCTGTCATGACCATGCATGTAGAGGCCATTTTAGTGCGAAGAAAACTGCTGCAAAGATCTTGCAGAGTGGTTTATATTGGCCATCATTGTTTAAAGACAATCATGCCTTTTGAGTTGCTTGCAACCGATGCCTGAAATTAGGAAGTATCTCAAGAAGAAACATGATGCCCTTACAACCTATTTTGATTGTAGAATTATTTGATGTATGGGGTATTGATTTCATGGGTCCATTTCCTAACTCTAAAGGTATGTATACATTCTTGTTGATGTTTATTATGTCTCTAAGTGGGTAGAATCCATTGCCTCCAAAACAAATGATCATAAATTAGTTATTTATTTTCTTAAAGAAAACATTTTCTCTCGTTTTGGAACACCTACAACAATAATCAGTGATGGTGGTACTCATTTTTGCAATAGACCTTTTGAATCACTTGTGCGCAAGTATGGAATCACTCACAAGGTAGAAACACCATACCATCCACAAACCAGCGGCCAAGTAGAAGTTTCTAATAGGGAAATTAAGCATATTCTTGAAAAGACTGTTAATCCTACTAGGAAAGATTGGTCTTTACGTTTAAATGATGCTTTGTGGGCCTATAGAACTGCATACAAAACTCCTGTTGTCATGTCCCCTTACATACTAGTATATGATAAAGCTTGTCATCTACCTGTTGAGTTAGAACATCGTGCATATTGGGATGTTAAAAAGTTGAACTTTGATCTTGATAAGGCTGGTACCGAAAGGAACTTCAACTCAACGAGTTGGAATAATTAAGGAATGATGCTTATGATAGTGCCAAAATATATAAACATAGAATGAAAGTGTTTCATAACAAGCGCATTTTGCGCAAGTCTTTCACACCTGGTCAAAAAGTTTTTTTGTACAACACTCGTTTGCATCTTTTTCCAGGGAAGTTACATTATTGATGGTCAGGTCCATTCTTGGTACGAACTGTTTTCCCTCATGGAGCTGTTGAAATTGAAAACACATCAAACAATAACATCTTCAAGGTCAATGGTCAGAGACTAAAACCATTTCTGGAGCCTCTTCCACCAGAAGTTGAGACCACGGACTTAGAGGACCCTGTTTATATGGACTAAACTAGTCCACCTGTGTACATACATATGGATTAAAAATCCATTCTCTTTCCCTTTTCTTTTTCTTTCTGCATAATCTTATGTGTTCTAACCAAATTTTTTGTCTTGCACTCATGTTGCTTTCTTTCAAAGCATTTATTCAATTCTGGTTTAGCACCATCCTTTTGCATCTGGTAATCTCTTTCCTTTGAATCTGTTCTACATTGTTCTCCTGGTATGTTGTTGTAATTCTGATCATATTTCGAAACATTGAGGACAATGTTAGATTTAGGTTTGGGGGAGTGTTTTGCATATAGAGTTTTTAGCCTTTTATTTTCCATGTAGTTAAAACAAAAAAAAAAACTTCAAAATTTTCAAAAAATATATTTCTAAATATTTGCATAAAACCTCCAACTTTTAGAGATCTTAAAGTCATTAGCATGCTTCTAGCTATGTTTACATAGAGAGTGTGACCGAAATAACTGAACTTGGAAGTACTGGAGAACACAATCAGGTTTCTTGGTTGTTAGAGCGTTAAAGTTGGATTTAACCATGTCGGTGGGAGAATTATGTGTTGCCAAGATATTTGGTAGTAAAGTTGTGATCACCCTTAGTGGAGACTACCTATTTTTACATCAAGCGAGGCACTGACCTTCAATTTTTTTGACTATCTAAAATGTCCTTTAGAGTGTGTGACCCCGTACGTAAATTCCGGGTAGGAATAGTGAGCTACCCAACTTCGCACCACTTTCAGCACTATTTTTGATCTCTTGAGTGCTAATTTTGTCAATCATGAGGATGACGTCTAAAGATGAAAACTCCTTCTTGTAGTTTGATTTGCTGTTAACACCATTCTCTCTTTCTCGACAACATCAACAGATCCATAGAAACACATCATCATCAACAAGCAGTGCGACATCAGAATATTTGAAGAAAGTTGAAATAGTCCAAGGTTTACATGGAACAATACAAGGAAAATAAAAATTCTTATTCAAAAGTGAAAATACAGTACAAAAAGCAGAATCTATACACAAGTGAAGACTTTTCTTACAAAACCAAAGAAAACAGAAAAAGATGAGAATTACGGAAATTCATAAAATCAAGACAATACAGGTTGTGAAGAATTAAGTGATAAAGTCCTTCCTCCATGGCTTTAATAGTTTCATTGTTATTTTGTTACTTTCAATTTGTGTTATCACAAAAAAAAAAAAAAATCAAATTTGTTTTTAGTTTTGTTTAATAAACACCATGAAGAGAATTAAGAGGAAAATTCAATCAACAAGGAAATTGAAGAGAAGAGTTACACATTGTCAAGATTCTACAAAGTTCAAGAGTTCATCATCAGCAGTTGAAGATCGAAGACCGAAGATTGAAGACGTTTCTATGGATGCTATGAGAGTGGTGTTGATTTCCGATCAAATGTGAAGGTGTTTGAGGGTGAGAAAAGTTTCTGCTGATTTTGGTAATTTCGTGTGTGTGGGTGAGAAACGAGTCTAAACCCTAAACAATGTACTACAAGGGAGTACTTTGATTCGAGAGATCAATCTGTACAAATACAGCCTAAACCAAGAAATGGTCGTTCCATACTTGCTTCAGTCACAAAGTGAAGGAGAAGGGTTGGTCTTAGGGAGGGAAGCGAAGAGAGTGTTGAGAACAAAATAGTTGATTCTGGAAGAGTAGTTGTCTGATGACTCGTATCAGAAAGTGAAACGCTAGCAGATTGGAAAGCTAACAAGTAATTTCTGAGTGTTGTATTCTCCTGACCAAAACTTGTCTTTTTGTGGAAATAGGTGAGACCTATTTATACAAGTCGCAACAAAATGTACCTTGGCCTCGTAAGAAGTGGGAACGGTTGAGTAATGGAAGAGAATGGTAACGGGTAACGCCTGTAATTGATGTTGCCATAATGAATGAGACGTTTCACCATTATTTCTTGTCATTACTAACCGCCTTACTCGTATGACAATTTCTTGTAACGGGCGTATTGCACGCCGCACGGTGTAAACCGCCAGATCAATATCCTGATGAGCATCCCCCAGTTTGTGACATGTCTTGATGTCTCGAGTGTTTTCGTGGAAAACGTGCAGCATATTTCTATTGTTTGAAAAGTTAAAATTGGGAGTCTTGCATGTTCGGTGGCGAATTTCGACAACCGAGATTTTGCATCTTGAGGGGTAGCCGTTGATTGTGGATACCTTACGTTGGTAGCCAGTGGGGTGGCCACGGTGCTGGCATGGCTTGTGCATGCTCTTGGCGTGGCCAATTAGGGTGTCGTCACCAAAGAGTTGGCAGCTTAGCCAAAAGGTTGCCACAAGTCGTGTGGTTTGGTGGCAAGCTTGTACGGCTGATATCTGTATCTCAGGAGGAGGGGTAGCCATTGATTTTTGCAACCCTCATTTGATATCCGGCAACATGGAGGCATGGCTCGTGCGTGCTCTTGGCGCGGCCAAATTAGGTTTTGGCACAAACCGCGGAATTTCGGCATCGCAGCCAAGAGGTGGCCAAAAATCGTTTGGTTTGGTGCCAAGCTTGTACGGCTGAGATTTGCATCTCAGAAGGAGGGGTAGTCGTTGATTGTTGCAACCCTCTGTTTGGCAGCCAGCGGGATGGAGGCATGTCCGACAAAGTTTTGGCATGTTTTAGGCGCGGCCAAATTAGGGTTTGGCATAAACCTGAAATTTGGCATTGGGCCAGAAGTTGCCATGCGTTTGGTGGCAAACTTGTACGGCTGAGATCTGCATCTCAAGAGGAGGGTAGTCGTTGATTGTTGCAACCCTCCGTTTGGCAGCCAGCGACATGGAGGCATGTCCGGCATGGCTTTGTCATGTTTTAGGTGTGGCCAAATTAGGGTTTTGGCATAAACCATGGAATTTGGCATTGGGCCAGAAGTTGCCATGCGTTTGGTGGCGAACTTGTATGGCTGAGATTTGTATCTCAGAGGGAAGGGTAGCCGTTGATTTTTGCAACCCTCTGTTTGGCAGCCAGCGACATGGAGGCATGGCCGACATGGATTTGGCATGTTTTAGGCGCGACCAAATTAGGGTTTTGGCATAAACCGTGGAATTTGGAATTGGTCCAGAAGTTGCCACGTGTTTGGTGGCGAACTTGTACTTTTGAGATTTGCATCTCAGAGGGAAGGGTAGTCTTTGATTGTTGCAACCCTCCGTTTGGCAGCCAGCTACATGGAGGCATGGTCGGCATGGCTTTGGCATGTTTTAGGCGCGGCCAAATTAGGGTTTTGGCATAAACCGTGGAATTTGGCATTGGGCCAGAAGTTGCCATGCGTTTGGTGGCGAACTTGTACGGCTGAGATCTGCATCTCAGGAGGAGGGGTAGCCGTTGATTATTGCAACCCTCTGTTTGGCAGCCAGCGGCATGGAAGCATGGCCGGCATGGATTTGGCCTGTTTTAAGCGCGGACAAATTAGATTTTGGCATAAACCGTGGAATTTGGCATTAGGACAGAAGTTGCCACGCGTTTAGTGGCGAACTTGTACGGCTGAGATCTGCATCTCAGAGGGAAGGGTAGTCGTTGCTTGTTGCAGCCTCCGTTTGGCAGCCAGCAGCATGGAGGCATGGCCGGCATGACTTTGGCATGTTTTAGGCGCGACCAAATTAGGGTTTTGGCATAAACCGTGGAATTTGGCATTGGGCCAGAAGTTGCCACGCGTTTGGTAGCGAACTTTTACGGCTGAAATATGCATCTCAAAGGGAAGGGTAGCCGTTGATTGTTGCAACCCTCTGTTTGGCAGCCAGCGGCATGGAGGCATGGCCAGCATGGCTTTGGCATACCGTTGGCACGGCGGTGCGGCTGGCATGGTTGGGCCTTTGGAGCATGAGGTGTGGCTGGCATGGATGGCATTCCGTTGGTGCGGTGGTGCGGATGTCATGGTTGGCATGACTTTGGCACGGTGGTGCAGATGGCATGGTTGGCATGCCTTTGGCGCAAGGGTGTGGCTGGCATGGTTGGAATGCCGTTGGAACGGTGGTGCGGCTGGCATGGTTGGTATGCCTTTGTCGTGGTGGTGCGATTAGCATGGTTGGCATGTCGTTGGTGCGGTGGTGCGGCTGGCATGGTTGGCATGCCTTTGGCGCGATGGTGCGGCTGGCATGGTTAGCATGCCTTTGGCGCGGGGTGTGGATGGCATGGTTGGCATGCCGTTGGCACGGTGGTGCAGCTGGCATGGTTGGCATGCCTTTGGCACGGTGGTGTGGCTGACATGGTTGGCATTCCTTTGGCGCGGTGGTGCGGCTGGCATGGTTGGCATGCCTTTGGCGCGGAGGTGTGGTCGGCATGTCGTTGGCACGGTGGTGCGGTTGGCATGCCTTTGGCTCCGAGGTGTGGCTGGCATGCCGTTGGCACGGTGGTGCGGCTAACATGGTTGTCATGCCTTTGGCGCAGGGGTGTGGCTGGCATGCCGTTGGCACACTTGGCTAGCATGCGCGTCTGGCATGTGCGGAGACAATGCCTGTCGATACTGAGGGTTCTGTCGTGGAATATATCATATATATAAAAAAAGGTACCCTGTAAATTTCTCACAGACGTATTGAAAGGCTCAATAAATGCGCTAGTGGAGGCATTAGTACTCAAGCTCCGTTTCCTTACAAAGTGACGTCACGTCAAATTAAGGTTTTATGATTTTAACCCTGAGCTAAAAACCACCATCAATAGAAGGTAAGTGAGTACTCCCATCCTTGCTAATGATTGATTTTATTTCTTAGAGATCATCAGAAAAATATTCTTTTTGTCCACAATTTTGTGGAGTCTCCAGAAACTATTTCGGAAGGTTATCCTTCCCACCATTCAACGTGTGCAGAATTTCACTCTTTATTCCTATATGCACACATGAGAGACTGGAAAAGCGGTCTTTTTGAGTGCAATTATCATAAAACCCTATTGGTGAGGCAGAAGTCGAGGCTTGTGATCATACTCGAACCCAAATTCTTTCATATGGTGTGGTTACTTCCCGCTCAACTCTTAAGGATGAGAATGCGTTCTTTGATAGTTCTAACTTCTTGTTACTAGCATGCAAAAACTCTATGTCCTCATAGCTCCTTGGATGCTTGGGATTCTATCACGCTCTGAAGTTGGAGAAGGTTTTGAGGGTACATCTCTGGTAGGCCCTCACGAGACTACAACTCGTCCACTAGGGACACCTGGGGGTTTAAAGGCTTAGTGCATACACTAAATGCATTCGAGAGACCAGCGACATTGGTATAGTTAGGATTTCCTAATTTCTGTTTCACTTGAGGACAAGTAAAATTCAGATTTGGGGGTATTTGATGAGTGCCGAATATTGCATATTTCTGTACCTTTTTATTGGAAAATAACTCATCTTTTGCGCTTTAAAATCATATATTATCCCAAATTATGTATTTTCTTCGTTTTCAAGAATAAAAACTTGTACTAATTAATTTTGTGTTTTTAGGTACTAAATAAAGCTTGGATGAATTGAAAAGCCCAAAAATGCAGAGAAATGGTAGCTAGCGACAATCAGAAGAGAGACAGCACAAGGCTCCCGCAAGAAAGCCGTGAAGCGCGAAGGAATATCGCGTAAAGAACAGCCGCAATCCGCTTGCAAGAGCTACACCAGAGGTGGTCTTGATAGAGAACTCAAACCCGAACCCATATCCAAACTCGTTCCATACCCGAACCGCTGTATTTGATACAACTATTTAATCCAACAACATCCATATCTGTTGCATCAAAACTTGATGAAACCACTCAACACTGTAATCTCCTACCTAACCTTCCCTAATCGAGCAGAAACCAAACCCGTCTCCTCCACATTCATTTCTCCTCTTCTACCATCCACAGAACCTCCATCAGCTTCATCAATCGATTAACACCACCATCCTCCTACCTCATATCATTCAGCCACCATCATTAAACGCCATTGAGCCTCTAATTCCATCTCTCTCAACCTTATCTCCTTATCAAGAACTGTATACCTAGAATCTAGGTTGGAGAGAGATAGAGTTAGGTTACAGCTGGGGGAGCATCAATTCAACGAAGTTGCAGAGAAATTGAAGACAAAGAAATTCAATAGAATATCGTTGGTGAGTTGGGTTCTCATTAATTATCGAATTTAAGAAGGATTGAGAGAAAATTATGTATAAATAAAGCATTCTTCTTTGTAAAAAGATCATCCAAGTTAGCTGGGTCAATTGTCTAGTTTAATTTCATTGTGTTTGCACTATGTTATCATGTTCTAAATTCATCTGCTAGGGTTGATATGAAGCCCTAGATTAATGCTTTGTTATTTTTACTCTTGATAAAAATCTTGTTGTGCTTAAATGATTTAGAATAGAATTCCATCTTAGGGGCTTCAACACTTTACTTTCACAGTGTATGTCATGCATCCATTGTAGTTAGAATTATCATGTGTTGTAGAAATACAGCTCATGCTCCATCACATATATTGACCTTTTGATTAGTTCTGCCTTAAATAGACAGTAAATGCTTAGGGAAGATACCTTAGTTGCGATTTGATTATTCACTTTATAGTCACCTTAGATATACAGAAGATTGACATATCCCCTGTTATCAGTTATAAGTACAAGGTTAGTATCATTAGGAGAATAACTAGTGTAAGTTAGTGGTGGACTCAACTGCCCTAGTACCCACATCATCATTTTTTCTACTTACTTATTGTTTTGCTTCTTGTTTTATTACTTCAGTTACTTGAAAATCAGCTAGCCGTATCGGCAACAAAACCCCCTGTTTGGTTTCTCTTGTTTGAAATCAGTTTAGTAAGACCATCACTTCAGCTTACACCCACCTTGTCTCTGTGGATCGACCTGTATTTGCCTTGTCTACAATAGGACGCTGTGCACTTGCAGTTTGACATAGTCGTAGGTATCTTCCCGACCTACCAGCTTGGAATCGTACACATCAATTAGTTGAATTGGGGTGAGACTGCCTGGCTCATTTTCATTTTAGTACCGCAACCGAATAAGAAATTTGTTACTAAAAAACAGATTCAAATCGATTGTTCACATTCCAATCATACATACATACATTCATTAGATGCAGTTTAGCTTATTTCTCGAAAGAACCAAACCTAAGAAGTATGATTAAAAGACATTTTGATGATGAAAGTGTATCCGAAGAAGCACCGTCATCAGGTAAAGATTCCTTTAGAGTTAATTAGTTCAGTTACATATTAGATCAAGCTATATCTTCACTCACCAGTAGATTTCAACAATTTCAAGAGTTTGCGGAATTTTTTGGATTTTTATATAATGTTGATCAGTTGTGTTCTCTTGATGATGATATCTTAGTGCCTTCTTGTATCAATCTTGAAAATCATCTAAAGCATGGTATGAGTGACGATATTAATGGGTATGAGTTATATGCGGAATTGAAAGTTTTAGACAGTTATCTGCCAGCCGAAACCGGTAAAACAATTGAAGTATTGAATTTCTTAAAGGATATGGAAGGTTGCTACCCCAATGCGTTTACTGCATACCGAATGTTATTGACAATTTCAATTACAGTCGCCTGGACCAAACGAAGATTTTTTAAGTTGAAGTTAGTCAAGAATTATCTTCGCTCGACGATGTCACAAGAAAGGTAGAATGGGTTAGCAATGTTACCTATTGAGATTAAGATGTTAGATAACATTGATTTTGGTAGTATAACTGAAAATTTCGCGTCGGAAAGCACAAGGAGATCAGTTTTTATCATGAGATAAGGTGTTTGCTTTGTGTTTTTAGCCTTTTTTTGGCAGTATTGTTTGACAATCTGTAATAATTTTATACCAAATCGCCAAAAGTTCTGTTATTTTGCTTATATAGGCCTCTGTTTCTATAAGTTCGCCTAGGACCTCTAAAACCTTTGCTACAGCCCTGCCTGTTTAAGCATATTATAACAGTAATTTCCATCATCTATTCACTGTAAGCAAATATTTTGCGAGCAGTAACTTCCATGGTTTAGTCATTTTAAGTAAACAAATGTCTTACAGGAATAAATTATGAACTTACAGGAATAAATTATGAAATAAGTCTACAGTAAAACTTGAACAATTCAAACATAAAACACGACCATCACTAAACAGATATCACGAATGCTCCAAAAAGAAAAATGAAAACAGTAGAATAAACAAATCAAAGGACAGCACAATAAGCTGGCAATTTTCTTAATCTAGACAACCATGCCATCTTGTTCTCCTTCAAAAACTGTCGCAACTCATAGCCTGTATTAAACTCATAAACTTCACCTTTAGGAAAGAAGGTTTTCAGCGGAAGGATGTTCTCCACTTGAGAGTACAGCTGATAATCAATGTATGGGCAACAAATATCATCCTCACCAATAACAGGGGGATCTTGCGGTGACATCCCTTTCATCTTAGTCTCAAAAATATCACGATTATAGGAGCGGGAGCATTTTACCGCCTTAAGATGTCTCATCTGCAAATTGTAGAGTATAAGACATTCCCCATCAAACCAATACAAAAACACCTGATCGGAGAAACCCAATACACGGGTAGGAGGTACACTACTAGTAAGGGTAGTGTCAAAGTAACAGCAAAAGGGATCTGCAACCAAGTCTTCCTCCTTTATCCGGACATTGAAACTCTCCTCCTTCATCCATATTTGACTTACCTTGTCCTTCAATATATACAGATGAACCTTAAAAAAGTAATAACAAAAACCACTCTGGTGTTTAGAATGACGACGACGGTGATGGTTATGATCTCTGTTGCTTATCATTATTTTTTCAGAACGAGCAACACAAGGACATCCTTTGAACTCCAGAAGATGATGACCAACTTCTGAATATTGATGCCCATCATTCATCGTTGGGGTCAGAGTTGAACATTCAGGTGGGAGTCGAATGAAATGAATATCCTCGTTATGAATGTCAAACGAGAGCAACATTTCAACCACATAACCATTACTACAACTATTAGTTACCCTCCAAACAAGTTCACCCCCGCAAAGGGTGCCTGATTTACGAGTATTTTTCCATGCTCTTGTTACCAGTGGACTAGGAAAAGGAGCACAACCTGGTGGTGGTGTGATTTCTGAAGTACTAGTAACTATGTCTCTCCACAAATTGGTTCCCAATGTAACAACCTTGGAAATAAACACTTGATCACCCGCTGTTGTTAAACTTGTAAAAATAAGTACAGCCTTATATTCTTCTGATAATAAATCAAAACCAAAACCAGAACACAAATATTTTAGTGATCTCCTTCCCCCAGTAGTCGCAGTAGGATAATAGGGGATGTGAAGTACTTCACCACCACCGGTAACCGGATTAATGACAGCTACTAAACCTGTTGCTTCATCACCAGGTTCATTGAGTGCTTTAAAACAAGTTAAGCCATTGCAAGAGCCTACTGGTTCAATAAAATCTCGGTAACCAATTTCAGCTAATAAATTTAAGTCAAGAAATTCACCATCACTACTACGTCTATTATGACTATGATTATTTTCCTTTTGTAAATTGAAAAAGAAATTTTGCTGATTATCACCTACGCATACATTAGTGAGATTAAAGAGTAAATTTAATTCCTTTTTTCGCTTCTGATGAGCAAAATGAGAGGCAGCAAATTGTGTATCATTGATAATTGATTTGTACCATAACTTACTGACGCAAGAGCATTGAGCAAGATCCCGAACTGATAATCTGGTCAGATATTTTCGACTATTAATTCCTCGGGTAGATATGATGAAGATTCAGCAGCATCCTTTCCTTTTTGCTCCTTCTTCTTCTTGTGCTCTTGATTGATGGTTACACTTTTCCTTTTTCTCGGCATAACTGAAAATCTCAAACTATAAGCCGCCGCCGTGGTTGCAATGTTAGGAGGAGATTAAAAATTGCTTACGAATATTATAGATCTTAATCATCCACCACGAACAAGAGAATGAAATTTGAATCTGGTGTGAATAGAGGAAGAGGAACCGGGAAGCGGAGGAAACCAAAAAAACAAAGAAATTGGGGAAATAAATTAAACCTGGTGAGCTGGCAAACGGGTGGGCCGGGCTGGCTTGTTACGGGTTACACGGATTCGGGTTAATACGAGTCAAAACCTGCGGGTTGATATTCTTCACGGGTGATCATTTTTTCAACCCGCGACCGTAACGGGTAAAGCTTGCGGGTTCACGGGTTAGCTGGTTTCTGGTCAGTTAACTCGCCAGAAATCGATTTTGACAGAGTTTCCTCTGTTTTCTGGGTTATTTCCGGCCACATTCAGGCCATCTAAAGATCCTTCCCTGCAAGGCTGCAACCTAACATTCATCTAATTTATTCAATTCAATCAACAGATTCAACACCAGTGAAACCTTAATATCTCAGCATAAATTCTTCTTATCCTTGTTGAAATGTAAATTGCCATTGAAGAGGCCTTTTCTTAAGACAGAAACATACCAAAGGTAAAATTTCCATAAATCAGTAGCCTAACTACAAAAAGAATGTGAATGAAACCCTAGGATCAAAATTTTGAAATATCAATTAGCTAAAAAAAAGGTTTCGAAAATCAAATCACAATTACAAAATCATTCAGACTTGTCATATACCGATAAATACTAATAAACTTTGCAGAAACTCTATCAAAATTAAGTACCACTGCTGAATCAAATTCATCGTTTCATGGCAAACACAGTAAATCTTCCTCCGCTGATTGTACACCCAAAAGCACCAGCTACAACACGATTAACAATCACTTGATTGATTTCAGTATGATGACAAAAAAAATACACCAACAAAATTCAGAAAACAAGGAAAAAAGATGAAGTGGTTTAAGAAATTGAAACTAGTATGAACACCACTAATAAATTGGCTAAACCCATCCTCTAATTCCTCGATTCATATCAATTTTACAGTAATTAGTTATGAATTCAAAGAACCATAAACTATACCCGAATTAGCTTTTTATTTGCGTCTGAATCACCTCCTTGAATCACACCATCACTGTTAACCACTCCTTAATCTTTTCATGTTTCTCTCGATCTCAAATCTACGATTTCACTTCATAGCATGGTTCACAGAATCGCAACAGATGAAGATCATGGAAGGAGGAGAAGAAGAAAAAGAAAGAGGAATAAGAAGAGAGTGAGGGCTAGGTTTTTTTTTCTCTTTTTCAATTTTATTTGTTGGAGTTGGACACTTGGACTAAATGTGAGGGCCTGAGAGGACACGCGACGAATGGAAAGGTGGAACTGCGGGTATACGGGTTTAACCCGCGGATTGACGGTCCGGTCCGGGTTTACCCGTTTTTCTACGGGCCAACATTTCTACAACTCTAACCCGGCTTGTTTGGACAACCAGCCAAGCCGGGTGCGGGTTTTCACGGGCCGGGCCGGATTTATCCGCGAGTTTTGACTGGTTTGCCAGCTCTAATCGCACCAAAGACCTTTTTTTTTCTTTTTTGGGGGAAGCAAACCCTATATAGCGCCCGTGTAAAACTCAATTTACAGTGGAGTGAGCCCCGTTTAAAACTCTTTATATATCGTCGTGTTATGACTAGGGAGTGGAATCAGTTTCCTAACCAGTGGCGTGTTTCTCCTGGTAAGCATCAAAACAGTTGCCGAGTTAGTGGCGTGTTTTTTATGTTTTATGTATGGCAAGTAGGAAAAGAGTGCAGGTTAGAATAGAGTTAGTGGCGTCTCTTATGTTTTATGTACGGCAAGTAGGAAAAGAGGGCAGGTTAGAATAGGATTCCAAAAAGCCATTGCCAGGAATCCAGGGAACTGAATTTCCATTCCACCGTCCAAACACGCTAGTAATCCAGCATAAAGTGGAAAGGATCATCCGATAATAGTTTTGACCAAAGATTGTAACAACTTTTTTTTATCTATTATTGTATCAGAGTTTCAGTAATGGCGAATCTAGATGATTTGCATGTGGCATCACTTTCATAACTTAATATTATTATGATTTTTTTTAATTAAATCTCAAACATATTAAATTTTCCATTTTAGACATAAAATTGGTTAAAATTATTTTGGTTTTCGTATTTCAATGAGTCGATAAATGTGTGACTAGGATGGAGTCATGGATTGTATATGGGTTGACGCTTTTTTCTTCATATATATTTTGTTGGAGAAGCTCTGGTCAAGTGACATGACATCCATATTTATTCAAATCCTGATATCACTAAAGATGTATTGTTTATGTGGAGACTTCGAAATGATCTTGCTGCAACTAGAAACCTCTGAGGTGTAATGCAGAACCCAATGGTGATTGCAAGTGTTTTAGGGTAGACACAATACTATAGTCTATAGGAATTGTATTAAGAATTACCATTTGGTACTAATATAATGGGCATGTTCAACGGCTGGTCCATCCACTAACCAAAATATATCAATAGTCCAGAAAAGAAGAGTTCGTGTTGTTAGAGCAAGTCTATTGCAAACTGAAAAATATGTTAATTCTATGCAAGGTGGATGGGAAAATCTGTTTCTGCGCAGTGCCAATATGGTTTATCGAGGCAGATTGCAAGGTGGATGGGAAAATCCCTTTCTGCGCAGTGCCAATAGGGTTTATCGAGGCAGATTGAGTCGACCATTGGAGGTTGAGGCGGAGCTCCACTCTGAGACGAGACTCTTCTCAACCTACTTTGACAACGGTCGAATTTCAACAGCCGAAAAACGGGTAGCTTTTCAAACTCTATAAATTCAACACTCATTTAACTTCTCTACTGACACTAAATTCACTCATCTCTATATATTCTTCCATAAAAAATCTTTATAATTCTTATTATATTTATTTAAAGTTTTTCAAAATTGTCAAGTCTCAATCTCAAGATATTAGTCGAAAAAGAAATAGAAAACAAGACTAGAAATATTCAACCTCTACCGACGACAAAAGAAGGTTCGTATGAAGAGAACAATTCTAATCTACTTTTTGGTCGACAATTAGTCACAACTCAAGGTCATTCGTCTACAAAAATGAACCGAGATAGTACTACGCAAGAACCAAAAGATGGTTGGTATGAAGTTAACAAAGTTAACGTAAAGCTTTCTCCGGGTGCTAAAAATATTGCCAATAAATTTCCTTGGGTTACTTTGTACTATATTGAGGTGAAGAAACATTCGACCGAATTTTCGTTTATACTGATGGAACGTTGGTGATATACTATACACAGATTTCGTTTTCAAGACTTCAAAATAGGTATATCAAATATTTTGATTTAATCAATACGAAGATTATATGAAATTAGTATTTTTAATGTTCTTACAGGAATAACGTCATTGGGTTTGAATTTCCTACTTTGGATACCTACCGGTGTGGAAGTTCCATTTGACCAAGAAAGTTGGTTAGCGGAAAATTGATATAAGGATGAACTTCAATTGTACCTTGTCGCAACTATAGAAAGAAAACACAAGAACTAAAGAAGTGGTGGAATTCCTAATTCCAGTTTAAAAACATTTGTATTCAATAAATTAAATGGATATAACGATCATAATTCGTCAACATATGACCCTGAAAAAGATACACAAATTGGCAAGGTATTTCTTTTATAGTTACTTGGTTCATGTTTTTTCCCCAACTCAAGCGCTAGTACTCAATTAGGATGTCTAAAAGCATTGCTAAATATGGAAAATGCTATCACTTATGATTAGGGGTCCGTTATATTAGCCGAGTTGCACATTTTTATCGATATCGCATGTTTGAGTTCACCAAGCATTGAGGGTTTATAGGGCCTCCTAAAGGTAAATATAACAATACATCTTTTTGGTTTTATATCAGTTAAACATATTTTAGCAGACAATAGACAGAAAGCACAAAAACTTAATAAGAGACGGAATTCCTAATTCCGGTTTATAAGCATTTGTATTCAACAAATTAGATTGGTATAATAATCCTAATTTCGTCAATGTATGACCCTGAAATGCAGGGGTACCAAGTACACCACCAACTTATTTGTTCGGGAACCTATATAGACAATCCTTGTACAATCTATATGTTCAACTACGAAACCGTATTTAAGATTGTTCTAACAAGGTAAACCTAGTATGTAACGGAACTGTTCACTAACCGAATTCCAACAAGAAAAAGTCTTGTAATATATATTTCAAGATACGAATTCAACAAGAACGAGTCTTGTAGGTTCTTCACAGTTGAGATAATATTATCTATGTTTAGATACGTACAATCTGTGATATTTTAGTTATAAAGATAAAACAATATAATGAGGAAAATAAATAACACAAACACTAGAGATTTTTGTTAACGAGGAAAACTACAGTCTTATAAATAAAACCCCGGGACCTAGTCGTTAGAGCATTTCTCGGTCAAACTCAAAAGTTTTGCTATATCAAGCTTGTTGTCAAATTTAGTTGTCAAAACTATATTTTGATTTCTAATCTACAATTAGTTAAGTCTCGGTATAGGATAGAGGTGGTTGAGAAACGATCCAGTCATCATTTGTGTTCTACCGTTTGAAGGCGAAGATCAACCGAAGCTTTTGGAGAACTTCATCAACAAAACGTAAGTGAAGACTGAAACACCTATTTTTCAAGTTATATTCACCTTTATATCCTTGAGACGATTGTCGCATAACTAACTAAACTAGCTTCCATAGACAAGAATTTTGAGTCGAGAACTAACTATTTAGTTTACGTATTTCTCGAAATATAATAACTAAGCTTAATGAACATTTGTTCATACTGGATCAAATTCGATGGAGAACATTTTATTATTCGGAACCATTTCTTGTTTCAAGTTTATCATTCGAGAATAGCCTGGAAGAGTGATATCTGCCATTGATGATATTCAGGAATGTTTCGAATTGATTTAGAGAAATATAGTACTACTATATTCGGAATACAAGACAGTGTTATCAGTCTTACAAACTGGGAAAATTGTTATATGTTTGAAGCCGTATTACATGTATTTGTACACGTAGCGGAGTAGCTATATATCTACTTTCAGATTTGTGTGATACGCATATTCGTAAGAAAATCATGGGAGAATCTGTTTGTTTCATGATCCAGATAGGTGTGTATTTTTGTATACGAAGCATTTTGGAACTTTGGTAAGGAACCAGGTTAAAGTATTAAAATCGGTATGCGATCCAATACGGTTCTATGTTCTAGAAACAGTTTAGTACCCAAATGACACGAAAACTGAAAAAGGTTATGTGAACTTCGGAACCGGCGAGGTCTTAAGTTTGCAAACCGGTAGGTGAACTGAAAATTTTATGTCAACTCCGAAACTTTGGGTTGCACCTAAATTTGCAAACTGGTACGTGAACTGAAAAGTACTGTCAACTTCGGAACTTGGTTATTGCTTATAAGTTTTTAAATCGGTTGCGTACTTTGACTCAACCGATTCACGAACTACTCAAGTATTTGTACCTTGTTCATTTACCAACTATGTCGATTATGATTCAATTGCGATTAAATTATTTCTCTGAGATAATTTGTAGTTGATCAATTCTCTAATTAACACTAGACTCATTTGATCATATGATTGTGACTCAAGATTAATGTCTTAGTAAACATGAAAATGAGTATTAAGCTTTTAAGTTCAAACTGGCTAGTTTCGGCTAACCATGTTAAATATAGTCTTCATATACGGTTTGGTTACGTTTTACCTAACCAAAGTGTATATCTTGTTTATATGAATAAGATTCAAAACTTTCATCTAACGGTGGATATTGTTTGCTTGGTTCCAAAGCTATCTTAGGTTAAATCTAAAGCAACTTAGGCTTTGAAGTCTATATAAGGGGAACACTTGGGAACTGGGATCTTTAAATCCCGACACTACCTTTTGGTGTGTCCTAGTTGTATCTAGAATCGTCCTCTCCAAAAACCCTTTTAGGGTTTAGCGACTATCAAAGATTTCATTGGGATTCTTGAAGCCAGGACTAGTTATCTATCTTGATAACTTAAGTATCATGATCTTGTTCGGTTATCGATTTATCACTTGAACAAGATAGATAGTAATCACAAAGTTCTCTTCGTCTCAAACTTTGTGATTCCGCAAGTTTTAATTATACTTGTGAAGTGAATAATAATCTAGGCTGCACTTCAGGTTGCATAAGTCCATATTTTGAGGATATCCAGACTTTTGTCGAGTTATTATCGATTCCATCACCTGGATCTTTCGTTTGGTCTGATCATCCGTCTAGATCGTAAATCAGGAAATCAATTATGTAGGCTTAATCAGTGGGAGTTGTGTTGAGTTTTTCCATACAGATTGCCTACGAAAAAGTTGGTGGTGTATTTTGGTATCCCTAGTGTTTTAAATTGGTATCAGAGCAGGAAAACACACTAAGACCTAATAAGTCTGTATTTGAAGCAGTATGACTATATGGACAGGAGTGCAATCTTGATAAACGTACCGCCAGCATTTGATGGCTCAAATTACTTCTAGTAGAAAATCTCTGTGCATTCTTTTTTACAATCCCCTGTCTTTAAGACATGGAAACTTGTAGTTATTGGATACAATGCACCAACAGTTGTTGTAGACAGAGCTACTGTTGCGAAGCCATTAGGATAATATAGTGAACCCGAGATAAGTTCCTCAAAGCATAATTCAGACGGATTAAACGCTATTATCCACGCCATAAGCCCAGATCTTCAGCACCATGTGACTTCGTGCACTAAGTCTAAAGATGCTTGGGGATATCTTATTGTAGATGGTGAAATTTGGATAAGGGGAAAAAGTATCATTTCAAAACAATGGACAAAATTTAACTCTCACAGGAGAGATTAATCCCTTGGTCCTGGAGGCACTCATAGCCACGATTTCTAGTATACATCCCCGCGAGACATTGCTGGTCGTGATGCTGTGACTCCTAGCGCACATCCTTGACGAGATACTGCTGAAAAAGCGGGGGTCTAACAACCAAACTCAATATTTCGTTTTGGAAATCTGTATGAACAAACTCCAATATACTTTTAAGAGAATTAACTAGACAGTCAGACTCAATCTTAATAAAATTATATCCAAGATTTGTACCTCAATTTCTAAATTCAATCTGCAATCAAACAAATAGGAATTTGCGAGCCCGATTGAATAAGAGAAATAACTTGGATGATACCAAAGACCAATATCCAAGATCAATCAAAATCATATCCAACAAACAAGGTCGGATTTATTAATAGTGATTGATTAACGCACAACCTGTGATATTTCAATTATAAAGATAAACAATATAATGCGCAAAAGAAATAATACAGACACCCAAAATTTTGTTAACGAGGAAACCGCAAATGCAGAAAACCACCGGGACCTAGTCCAGAATAAACACACACTGATTATAAGTTGTTACACCAGTTTTCTACTACCTATTTGGAATAGATGTAATATCTTCTTCAGTTGTATTCAAGTACTTGTAGAACTCTTAGCAGAACAACGATTCTCATTAGGAATTCTTCTCGTATAACTGCTAGCATAACACAAATTCTCTTTAGAAGTTATTCCAGAAAATCTTCTGGAAGAACAAGGATCTCTTCAAAAGATACAACAATACGGTTGATACTTTTCGATCTTTTGTTTTCACAAAACACCGAATCAATTTCCCTTTAGATGTAAATCAAGGTTTTGGAAATATTGTTTTTGTTTTGAGTAAAACAATTACTAGATAAAATTAACATCAAAACAAACTTGTAGATTAGGGTTTATTATACTCTTCAAAAATAGGAAGAGAAACCTAATAATTCTACAACAAGAACAACTAGAATAAATCTAGAGATATCTTGTTTAAAACTTCTTAAGGATTTTTACGAGATACCTTAATCGAAGTTTTCTTTATAGCTTCCGATTTCGACTAACAGGTGTTGGTATTCGATCGAAAACTGAAATCTATCAAAACCTAGGGTTTATGATCAACAACTCTTGAATGGTTTTATATCAGAACAGAAAACCTTAAAATAGACAAGAGGTGAAAAACCTAGATTACAAGTTGTATAATCAATCACGAAGATTAAATCCAACTCGTCTTTGTGATCTCCAATACAAATACTTTTATCTCACTCTTATCCACGAAGAACAGAAGACATGGAAAACAACCTTATGAAGCTTACACCAATTTTCTAAAGGGAATAAAAAGGTTTACATTCACGAACTCTTTATTTGTAGTTAAAGGTAACTTGAAAGCTAAGCAAAACTATTTTCCTTTTTCAAGACTCTCCTAAGTTTGGGAGTCTTTCCTAAGTTACAACTCTAACCAAAATAATTAAATAAATAATTAATTAGCAAATATTGTATTTATGTGAATAAATCACATTTTTAACTTAGACAGGAATTAAAAGATATCACAAACACTTTAATATGGTAATCAAATCTTCTTGGATTAATGGTCATCTTTCCTAGATAAGGAAACATCAAAAACTTGACTAAAAAAGACTTCTAGTCACGTAATTGGGATCAAGTCCGTGAACCGTTACAAACAGTTCATGGATTGTTTCCTACCGACGCATTATAACAATTACAACAACACTTATAATTGTTACTTTAATAAATCATTCATAACTTCATCGTTATAACTCAGAATTGAGTGATTCTTGGCTCGTTGAATTCTTAAGATCATTCACTATAACATGAGAACCTTTACAGGGATAAAGGTTATTATCTCAAAAGTTGTGGCTCAAATAACCTCGAGTATATATACAAAAATGTACATTTACCGTCATAGGAACTGTTCCATAGAGTGAGCATTTTTTTCGATAGATTAGAAAGGTAGAATTGAACAAGAATCCAAATGAAATCAATTACCACATACCTTTGTTGATGAAGTCCTTGTTTATGTCTTCTTGTAGTCTTCAACCTTCATCCTTCAAGGATAGCTTCATTCTACTTTTTAGACTTAA
Organism: Papaver somniferum; assembly: GCF_003573695.1. Taxonomy (NCBI): domain Eukaryota; kingdom Viridiplantae; phylum Streptophyta; class Magnoliopsida; order Ranunculales; family Papaveraceae; genus Papaver; species Papaver somniferum. The sequence continues at coordinate 66,532,751 of NC_039361.1, forward strand.
TTCAGTCTGAAATTATCTTTAGCACTAGTACAGAAATGGCCTTTAACCATGCTAGATATAAATTTCCCTGTCACGCATTTTTGGTTTTGGCGTGTCTATAGGGTATCCTTCTACCCTATAGACACTCCATGTTCTATGGGCGTGTTAATATAAGTGCTTTCATCCACACCAGGGCTAGTAGCGTGTCAAAATATCAACCGTTTAGTCACGTTAACTTTAAAAAATTTGATGGGCGTGTTTATAGACCAGTCTATGGCCACGTTAGGTAGTTGTGGCGTGTCAAAAAGGTTAGTCACGCCACTTGAGGTGTGGTTTTAAATTTGGTTCAGTAGACACGCCAGTATATGCGTGTCCATAATGTACGATTGATAGACACGCCAGTATATGCGTGTCCATAGTGTACTATTTATAGACACGCCAGTATGCGTGTCCATAGTGGGCATTTTATAGACACGCCGAATTCAAAGTATATCCATAAAGTTCTTTTTTGTACACGTTAGTATATGTGTGTCCATAGTGTGCATTCTATAGACACGCCGGTTTTATAGCGTGGCTAAAAAGTTCGTTTTGAAAAAATTAATAAAAAACTTTTGCCCTTATTCGAACGCATGATCTCAAAGGAGTTAAGTAACGAATCAATCCACCAAGCTGCCCATCTTTGACTGTTTAAAATTATTGTTTTGAAAAAACTAAATGGTTTAACTACTCCACATTTTATAGGCACGCCAAATTCAAAGTGTGACCAAAAAGTTCCTTTTTTGGACACGCTGTATGTGTGTGTCCATAGTGTGCTTTTATAGACACGTCGGTTTTATTACGTGGCTAAAAAGTTCGTTTGGAAAAAATTAATAAAAAGCTTTTGGCCATATTCGAACGCATGATCTCGAAGGAGGTAGGTAACAAATCAATCCACCAAGATGCCCATCTTTAGCTGTTTAAAATTAGTGTTTTGAAAAAACTAATCTGGTTTAGTTACTCCATATGGACCAAAGACACAGTTTTTTGGTTCACTGCTTATCTCTTGGGAATCAATCTAGCTTAAAATGCAGTCTACCACAAGCTCTCAAATTTTTGTTAAGGAAATTGGGCCACAAGCTAAAATGGGTGAGATTCAGGGATTCCCCTCCACTCGTTAATGGTATGTTTATCTATATACTCTCCCTATATCCCTACTGCTTATGTTTGACCTTCTATCTTAGTAACATGCACCCTCAAAATCATCCTCAATGGTTCCTTTATACCAATAGACTTCTTGCTAATTCCACCCCCAACCAAAGACATTTCAACATAGTCAGAAATACGTACAGGGTTATGTACAATTCAACTATAGTCATTACAGGCAAGCAGTGCTTTAAATGCTTAAACTCTAATAATATTAGCATACGTAAAATTTCCATATTAAAGACCATAAAACTAACATTAAGATTAAACACCATCATTATGTTTATCAACAAAACAATTTTGTCTACCCATCAAATCATTATCCAAAATGAAACTTTAATTCTATACAACCAACATATTACTCACATCACTCAGAGATATGTTTCGAATCCCACCTGTTTAGACAGTATCTGCTTCTCCAGATACACTTGTAGTTTTTCCTGCAGGCTTTGGCGCAACGGATTCTGGTTATGGTGCAGTGGATCTTGCAGTGGCTCTAGATACTAGAAATGGCAAAGGCTCATCAGCTGGAACCTCTTGAGGATGAGTCACCTCCCCAAGTCCTGCATTAGCTATCACCGCAACATCCTTAGTCATCTGTCGTATTTCAGGTGACAACATGATCAAATTAGGGAAGGTAACTGCTTCAGGAGAAAGTGTGATGGTATCATTTTCATGAATTAGGGATTTGGCCTCCTCAGAAATTGGTGCGGAAAAAAAACCCTGTAGTGCACCTCCACAAACAACCCGAAGATCCCCTACCAAAACTACACCCTCATTGACTACAAATCTGCCTCGTCGGGGATGAAGCGCATATAGAACTCATCCGTCTTTAACTCCCCTCATTCCCTGTTGTTGCCTGCCTGTTTGCGGATGAGCAATTTCCCTCCGATGATTCTGAACTCCATCTCCTGTTGCTTTTTGCATGCTCACCCATTTCCAATCCCGTAAATTGTAGCTGCAGCACTAAAACCACTACCTGGAGAAATTTGGATCCCACCAATTGCATCATCCTAGCAGAAGAGTGGGAAAAAAACCATCCGACATCAGAAGATTATTAGTCAAAATCAAGATACATCTCTACAATACCCATTTTAGAACACCAAAAATAAACAAAATTTTCTTGGGAATTATTGTCCTTTACCTGATGCTTGGGAAAACTCGGCCTAGGCTTCTTCGATTCCCTTTGATCCCCAGCAGAAGAACCTTGTTCGCCATCATCCAAATCATGATTCATCTTCGAAAAATTGGTCGACACAAAAATACTGTTAATTCGCTTGGCTTTAGTTTGGAAAAATGGACTGAGAAAATGAAAGAACTTCTTCTTTCCCTGCTTTTATTTGGCTGGGAAAAGCAACCGTCTCCAAATCACAACCGTTAATCAACTCTAGTGGTACGCAGATCGTTGGTCCTAGAGATAGGTATTACTTGATTTTACAAAGTGGCAAGTCTACTGACTATTTATATTGGCCTAGCAAAAGTAACTACCTTCTATTGGCTCATGCGAAGTGACAGCAAGCACTTGGCAGTGCACATCTACCACGAATTCGAGTCGGATCTTGGTAAAAACTCAATGGATAATTCCCGAGAGAATTGACCCACTTGGAGATCCATTTCAAACTAGCATGGTGCCACCTATAACTCTGATGCAGCAGATCATGCACCACATACAGTTTCAGACACAAACCGAGTCAGATTCTACTAGGGCTAAAATTGCTTGCACCTTGGTCGATCCCATCAAATTTTGGTGGCAGACACACAAAAGTCCAAAAGACAAGCCACAATCTAAACTCACTCCCTCCTCGTCAGACCTTGGTAGGGACCTCAGTAACGAGGTAATTTTGCTCTCAGCTCTCTTTGAGGGAGACATCAACTACAACAATTGGGTAAAAACATCTCAACCTCTAGTAATTTCTGTTTTTACTAACATCTTAGTGTCCAGTGATATGATTTATGACAGGTTGCATTCCAAAAATGAGGTTATTTGGTTAGATCTAGTTATACTTACTCAATGTAACGATGAACTTCAGGCGAATTCCGCAAGAAAAAGAAATGCGCTTTATCAAACAGATCCTTATCAACACGAGGAAACTTAGGATTTGACATGAACCATCATTTGAGGCATGCCCAAAAATTTTGGAGAATATATATAGATGACCCTAACTAGTGTGGGGTGATAAGGGGTGCCTCATGAGTGGTTAAGTTACTTAAATACCCTTGATTAACTAATTAATTTTTAATATTAACTTTTTCAATTTATTTTTTTAGAAAATTTTTATTTAATTTTTAATTTTTTAAAAAAAAAATTAAAATTTTATTTTTTGAAAATTTTGAAATTTTTTTTTTCTTATTGCATCGAATTTTTTTTACGACAATTACAGAGCAATGTTCGGCTAACAATAAAATCAAATTATCAGCCGAACTTCTCTTTTTTTCATCCTGAAAGTGTCAATGAACAGTTCGGCTGATAATTAAACACGAAGATATTAGCCGAACTTCACTTTATGAAGAATAATATTAAGTTCGGATGTCCTATTTTTTTTTATCGAATCTGCCGAACCTATGTATGTTTTTACAAAACACAAGTTCGGTTGACATATTATCAGTCGAACCTACGTATGTTTTGAAAAAACTTAGGTCCGGCATATCACTTGTCAGCCGAACTTAGTTTCGTAAATAAAAAAAATTTAACAAAAAAAAATCAAAAAAAAGTTAGAAATTAAATTTTTTAAAAAATTAAAATTATTATTTTTTAAAGAAAATATTTTTTTAATTAAAAATAATTAAAAAATATAAATAATAAGGGCATTTTTGCCATTATGAAAAATGACTAGATAATGGGCACTACAGAAACACTATTTAACATCCCGGTTTTGTCCTATTCTGTATGCCCCAAAATTTTTGGGTATGCCCCAAATGATGGTTCTTTGACATTGGTTTTCCCCTGACATCAGTTTGGAGTAAGATTAATTCAAAGACTATTTTAGGGACAATTCTAAAAAAAAATCTATGTGCAAGCCTAGTACTATTACTACTAATCCTAACATGACAGAATATTAATTCAACAATCAGTTTAGCCGAATCCAAACTCATCCAACATTGCTAAAACCCATCTGCATACAAACCCCACCATGATTTAAGAATCAATTTTTTTCAACAATCCATACATTCATTCTCTAGATAACATAAAAATCCAAAGTGCTTACTTAAATTTGTACCAAATTCAGTACCATGATGATCATCATTACCAAAATAGTAGTATAACCCAAAACCAAAAACAAAGGCCAAGAGTATATAATTTACACTAACCAGTTCCTTAAACAAAAACCAAAAAATGTTCCAACCTAATCATTCATCTATTAGCAAACACAAAACTGCCATTATAGATGCAGTATACCAGCACCACATCATGTCTCTCAACAAGTGCTGGTGCTGCAGTATCTACCAAAAAAATCAAATATCATAATTAGTGTTTGGTTGAACTGTCTATCAACCCCTTAATGGCAGTTTTATTAGATATTGAGAATCAGAAGAGTCTGTAATTAGGCTAATGGGGGTGTACCAAATTAGTGGGGGGTACCAGCCCCAAGGCAAAACCAGTTTTCTCTTATATGATTTTGGAACCCACCCCCCACTAATTTGGTACACTCCCATTAGCAATATTGGTGTGCATGAGTTATTATGATGGGTTTAGGACTTGTTGGGAATTCCTTTGAATAGGCGTGAATTGCTAAGGGACGAGACGTTCCACCGAATGCCTTAAATGACTATTAATGTCATCTTCTCTACAAAAGGAAATTAAACAGAGAATTTCCAAAACATACAAAAATCATCCTAAATTAGGCAAGAAAATTAAGAAAAGAAACATAGATTAGAGATAATGGATGATCTAGGAGGAAACAATGCTAACGGAGATAATCATCCTTCTGCACCTTTTAAGTTCTCCAAGAAAGTTGCCAAGACTCTGTCTACTAGAGAGTTGGAGAATTTGAGGGATTTTCTGCAGCAAGATATTGACAAGAAAAATCGTAGGATTGAGTTCGAAAGAGTTCGTGGGGAAAATGCTCCACTATATGAACTATGGAAGATGAAGAGAATTGAAAGAGATGTGAGGAAAGCTAGAGAAAGAGATGAGAGAGATGAGGGGAGAAGGAACATATTTGTTTGGAGAAAGACCCGCAGTGCAACCTCAAGTGATTCTGAAGAGAAAGAGAATGATTTTGAGAGAAGTGATGATCATGAGAGAAATTGTGAGACAGAGAAGCAAAGGAGGAAGAGAGAAAAGAAGCTGAGGGATGCATGGTATGAAAGGTTCTTAGTAGAAAAATCAATCCCTAGGATTTTTGCAAGAACAATGGATGAGAGATTGAATGTTAATTCTGATGGAGAAACAATTGATGGTCTTGATGAGAATGGTGAACCAGTGGAAGTTGGAGATTTGGAGGAAGATAATGAAGATGATGAAGGAAGTGAAGATGCAGATGATGGAGGTTATGAAAGTTCAAAAGAAACAGGCAGTCATTATAGCAATGAGTACAACGATGATGAGATGGGCATCGACGACGACGACTATAGCAGTCAGCATAACAATGAGAACAGCGGTGAGGATGATGAATAATCATCCCTTAACATCAACAAGATATAGATGGTAAAGCTTCGATTATGTGAAATCGGGCTAAGTGCTTCTTCGTGAAAATTCAAAGAAATCTTGTAGCTGTTTGCTGATCATTTTGCTGATATTGCTGATTTTCCTCATATTGTTGAAGCTGCTGACAGAATAGGTATTGGTTTTATTGTGGTTATTTTGGTATCTTGGATGTTTTTCTTTTTTGGGAACAAATGGGCTTGTTTTGGTACCGTTATGCAGATGGTAATTGCTAACAGTTTTAAGGTGTTTGCAGGGGGGGGGGTAAAAGTTTTAGTGTGTATGTAATTAAGGTGTGTGCGGAGGGGTCGAACAGTCTAGTTTTTCATGGTATGAATAGTTAATCTCTTATATGTTTGAGGGAATTACAGACTAGGTTTTTGGGTCATGTTTTGATGTTGATATTGTGAATGGGTTTGATTGTAATTGAACTACTTGGTAATGAAATTGCAATTTCGGTTTCTTTTTGTGTTGATTTGAATATAATGGGAATTTTGCTTGTCGGACGGCATCGGAGTTGGTTGTTGAGGTGTTAGTCGAACTGGAATTGGTAGTGTGTCTAGTTTTTTTTCTTATGTTTTGATTGTTGAACTGATATTTCATTATTCCTTTAGTGTTGACCGTAAAAAAGATTGTAAATGGAACTACTTAGTAATTAGTGGTCTGATCTGTAATGGTGATGGTGTTTGTAAATGTGGTTAATGAAATTGCAACTGTCTTTTTTTGGTTTCTCTTTGTGATTTTAACTGTGGTATGTTGAAACAAAATAAGCATTATTCTCTATCCAGTCTAATTCACTTGATGGAGAGGCATATACACACCTAGTCTGGATCTACAATCTGAGATGTTCATAATCACCAAAAGATGTTCATAATCTTAAATCACCTACAGTCTGAATTTACAATCTGAGATGTTCATAAAGCATGCATTTGAGATGTTCATAATCACCAAAAGGTTCTCAAAACAGGGTACAATAATTCATAGCAACATAAAAATAAACCTAAAATCTGAAACATAGAGATGTTCATACTTCATAATCACCATAATAAATTGTACCATTCAATAAATATACAAAAGTGTGCTTATTTTATTTTGCTTATTGACCTTATTTGTTTGACCTATTATATTTGACCATTTTTTGATTTTAATTGTTGGTCAGGGACTTGAGATATGGCATGATACATGAGCCAAACCATGTTGCAGTTCAAGATATGGCCCATCTGTTAACTAATTAATCAATTATTTAAGGAATACACTAGTGTTCTGATTAATAAAATCAAGATGTTGCAATACACCAGCGTCACATAATGCATGTCAACAGGTGTTGGCTCTTCCGGATCTGCAAACGCGTAAACCCTGGTAAACCGTGCATGTTCAACAAGTGCTGGTGTCTATGAATTTTGCAAACAAATAAATTATAATTGTAGTAATAATGTAGTAGGAAAAGTTGTGTGTGAAATTCAATAAGCAAGTACTATTTTGTTAAATAAAGAAGGTAAAATTTTAATTTTAACAAGTGTACTATCTCATTGACATGAATGCTTAACGTGTCAGGATATTTAGAGATTTCTTTAGGATTTCAGCAAGATTATAGGCGTCTAATTAGAACTGAAAATCAGTAGTCTAATCCTACAATCCTAGTGCAATAATTTTCTGCTGGGTCTCGTAAAATCCGCAAAATCGCTCTTTCCATATATCACATTGATTTTCGTTTGTTATATTCATGGTAAACATAACCCACCCACTATATTTAGATTTGCATACTAGATATGTATAAGAAAAAAAAAACAATATATTTAGCTAGATTTGAATCCTAGAAATAAGAAATTAGATACATCGTTCATAAGTAAAAGAAAGAAGGAATTGAGAGGATGAGTTCTAATGAGAATGTGTTGTTCCTACCAATGGTCTTGTTACTAATTATCCTCCTCCTCCGAAGGGCTTTGCTTCATGGGATGACTTTGTGGAAAGCATTGGTGATATACTAGAAGAGTATGTCGATGAAGAATGGGAATTGGTTCATATTAAGAAAATGATCCATGTTGAAAATGCCTCCTAAGGGTTTTGCTTCTTGGGATGCATTTGAGAAAAGATATGGTGAACATTTGGATAATGATTTTAATGAATAAGAACATGAGAAGCCACCAAGACGAGCAAATTTATGGCTGAGCACTCGGCATTGACTAAATTCAAGTTTTTTACATTATTTTTAGTATGCTAATTCTATTAATGTGTAAGATAAATTATGTGGCAGTCAAAGGCCTACTGTTCAATTGTTCTCTCAATTTTGATTATTATTTTTTGGTTAAGCTTGTCAGATTTGGCATTGCAATTTATGAAAAATTTGGCTATATTTTTCAACTCTGATACAAGACTTTTTTCAACTCTGATACAAGACTCAATATACAGTCCCTATCATATTCATGATCTTATCACTTTAACAGCAAAGCCACAACAAAATCATGGTTAACCCTATCTCTTCAGATCCAAATCTCTAAGCCAAGCCCCCTTTTTGTCAAAAAATTGATACTCCAACAGATGAACAATGGATAGAAATTAAACAACATATATACTTGGAATCTAAACAAAATATTGCATCCGTAAATATTAAACATTCACAAAAAGTATACTTCCAAGCAGATTTTCAAACAGACTAATTTAACATCCAAAAAAAAAAACATAAGATACACTAATAACACAAAAAAAAGACATATATATATAACTAAACAAAAGATTATGGATCAAGATGTGATTGAATACCATTCTTGCATAGCAAAACTATGAAAACAGAGGACTAGATCAGTTAGAATCCGCTTCTTCTTCATTGGTGATGTCGACAATCTTAACCACATATTTGTATGGCCAATCATCATCATCATCATCATCATCTTCATCTTCATCCTCAAGCGCTGGCCCAAACCAAAAGAAGTTTTCTGGATCATCTAAATCATCATCATCATCCTCCTCATCATCATCATCCTCAGAATCGTATTCATCCTCTTCATCGTCCTCTTTTTCTTCATCGTCAACAACATCATAATCATCCCCCTCTTCATCTCCAAAACAAGGAACAACCTTGCAACCAAAATAACCAACGATCTCTTTGTCTTCATCAAGAAGAATAAATCAGAAGGAAGTTACAACTAGAGCAGTCATTTTGTTTGGTTTGATAATAAAACTTTTAGTTTTTGATACTGAATCCCTAGGTTCAGTTTAGAGAGAGACTTTACGGAGAAAAAGCCGAGTATTACTCTCCTAGTCTCCCTTTCTCGTGTTTTATACCGTGACACACATTTTCACCTTAATATTCAACCTCTAGCTTAGCCACGTACAAGTATGATAACTTGGCTAGTGAACAAGTATAGCTTTGGAAAATAAATAAATACAGTACAATATAAAAATAAAAAAATTGGGTGGAAAATTAACATCATGGAATTTAACTTGGAAGAAATATAAATTGGTTTACAAGCTCGTCCAAGAGTAACATCGGTAAAAATGGAAAATTAGCATTAAGCAATTTGTCTTGGTGGAAATACTCCCCGGAAACTTAGATTTGGACGAAAAATTCTTGCTAAGATCGTGACATCGAAATAAATAAAAATTGGTTTAGAAGCTCGTCCAAGAGTGACATCGGTAAAAATTGAAAATTACCATAGATCATGACATCGAAATATAAATTGGTTTACAAGCTCTTCCATGAGTGACATCGGTAAAAATAGAAAATTAACAATTTATTTCAGTGAAAATACTCCCCGGAAACTTAGATTTGGACGATAAATACTTGCTAAGATCGTGACATCGAAATAAAAATTGGTTTACAAGCTCGTTCAAGAGTGACATCGGTAAAAATGGAAAATTAGCATCAATCAATTTATCTTGGTGGAGATATTCCCCGTAATAGATTTGGACGATAAATTATACTTGCTAAGATCGTGACATCGAAATATAAATTGGTTTACAAGCTCGTCCATGAGTGACATCGGTAAAAATAGAAAATTAGATTTAGATGAAATATACTTGCTACGATATCTCGGTGATCTCCGGAAACTTAGATTTGGATGAAATATACTTGCTAAGATATCTTGACATCGAAATAAAAATCAGGGGTTTAGAAGCTCGTCCAAGAGTGACATCGGTAAAAATGGAAAATTATCATCAATCAATTTATCTTGGTGGAGATATGCCAGAAACTTAGATTTGGACGATAAATACTTGTTAAGATCGTGACATTGAAATAAAAATTGGTTTACAAGCTCGTTCAAGAGTGACATCGGAAAAAATGGAAAATTATCGTCAATCAGTTTATCTTGGTGGAAATACTCTCGGAAACTTAGATTTGTATGAACTATACTCTCTAAGATCGTGACATCGAAATAAAAATTGGTTTAGCTGAATAAGCCATGTCCAAGAGTGACATTGGTCAAAAACTTGGATATCGAGTCTTGTCGACGAAGTCAATCATAATCGTTCGTGAATTCATAATTCCGACCAATCAAATAAACTAGTTACACCTGATAACCTAACATCCCCAAGCATCCTTGCCAATATTATCGGCTGATCGATATGATACGACCAATAATGCGATATTGTCGGATATCCATATGTATGTATCACTGATATTTCATGTTTTGTCCAGATTAAAGGCACAGACATGATAAAATCCTATATTATTGGCCAGTATTTTAAAAAATAAATACTGATCGATCGGTTCTTTTAATACTAATTTAATTGTAAGAGCTAGCTAGGCTTCTAAGAATATGAATTGGGATTTTAATCAAAAAAATTGCACCAAAAAGCATTTATGATCTTCCAAGGCACTAGCTACTGCCATATTAATAATTTATTATATTGCTTCTAAGAATATGTGAATTGGGAGTAAAATACCGAAAATGATTTACATCCCGCGGGCCATCCCGATGAGAGTGTGTGAGAGAGGGGGTGGGTCCCACACTTAACCCACTCCTGCTAAACTGTCGGGTCATAAGGAACCTGAGATTTTCTCTCTTACTGGACTCCGCGGGATCCAGCCCGCGGTGAGTCTATCACTTCCTGTAAAATACTGCAATGTTGTTGACTAAGTAGTAAAGAAAAGATACTACTATATCCAAGGCACTAGTAACAAAGGAATTAGCTAGTACAATAATAAGTACAGTTTGTGGTGGTATTTTTTGATCTTCGATTATTTCTACTTTAACAATTTATGTGGAATATCTAGTGGGACCCTGTCCTAAATACCAGCCTCATCACTAAATACTAGGAGTATATATATGGAACATTCCTATGATTAGTTTTTGGATTTTAGGGGTACATTCCTATGGTAGTTGTACTTTGGGACTTCTTGTTATGTGTAACTGAAAGAGAAGTATAATTGTATTATAACAAGAGCATGTATTGTATACCTCACAAGATCTGATAACTTTTGGTCTTATCAAAAACAATAAAAATTTGGTATAGCCACACTTATTTCTTAATTTACTTTTTTTGGTAACAAGATATAAAGCAGAGAAAGAAAACAACCTAACTATATGCTTCTCATTTCTCACACTCTTGACTTACCTAAATAAGTATTATTCTTAAGTGTAGCAGTATCTTTGATCAGAGCAATGAAGCTTTATATATATATATATATATATATTAATTGTGTAATAAAACAATTTCCTTTTTTTTTGAATTTGTTAACATTTAATTTTTGGTAAAACTTGGGACCATATTATTTGGAAATATATACATTACCTTAGATAAAAGTGGTTGATTGTTGCTCTTAACAGGGTTACTGATAAGGTTATGGGTGTTATCAGACCTTGTAGAGTACTTTATCCTTCAAAAGCAGTATTCTGTCAATCACCACGCTACTGCTTTTTTCAATCATCTTTAGGCTTCAGTTTCTCATATTATCATCATTAGGCTTCAGTTTCTCATATTTCACTTCTACTGATCTACGCAATCACAATGAGTATCTTATTTTTTGTGCGCATGCAAAATAAGAAGATCTAGGTAGCCATAATGAGTATCTTGTTGCTTTCTTGGGTACATGCAAAAGAAAAGATTGATCTATTCAGTACTCCTCTTCTTCTGTTTTGCCAAATAATATAGAGAATATTATTTTTTGTTTCTAAAATGTCTGTCACATTTTTTTGGCTTGACGCAAATTTGGCATTAGTGCCAAGATCCCTTGTGGTCCAGTCTTTCCATAAATTATTGCTATATTTCTTCCATCTGGTCGCTCTAAATTAAAATTAAAATCTGATAACTATCATAAGGGCTTATGTTTATATAAGGTATATTATGGAAAACTGAATCGTGTTGACTCAACGAGTTAATTAAAATTGATCGACTAACAAACAAATATCGAGCAAAGAATTTAAAGAACCAATAATCAGATCAAAGGGACAACAACATCTACTTTCCCAATGCACCAATTCCACGCAATGCTCATCGACAGAAAATGCATTAATCCCACGCAAACGCCAATAACCTGCATGCTTCCTCATGCAGATTATGAACACGCCGAGTCTAGGCTGAAGAACTCGTATATCGTAATCTGAGATCTTAAAATCGTCTTCCAGGGTTCTTCTTAATGAATTGTATCTAACCGTTTTAGGACCCATAGCAATAAATTGGTAGCAATAGGATGTGCAGTTCATTCTGATCTAAAAGGAAGAGTGATTGGTAGCAGGAGAGAAGAAAAGCTTCTTGTACTGACAATTAGATATGGTGGCCGAAAAAAATTAGGTTGATTTATTTATTAAGTTCTTTATGTTCAGAAACTACATCCGATTAAAAAGGAAATTAGATAAAGATGAAATATTCATTCCATATATATATATATATCATTATCTATTTTATGCCATATTTATATATAGTGATACACAAATTGAAATATTCGATGTTCTTTATCCAAAAAATGTAGGGGCTAAAAGAGAGATACATAAATTATGGTACCATTAGCCCATATTTGTAGTGGTAAATTCATGTTTCGTATTTTATGGATAGTTCTTGTTTCATATTATCAACCAACACCGTTGTAAATATTAAGATGTTGTTGTGATGGGTATTCTAATTCCAGAAGGTCATCATTAGTGAACTGGTGCATAAGTAGCTGTAATGAGAATCGCATATGGTTTCTACAATTCAAATGAAAGCCAGGAAGACCCCTTCCCCTTGATGGACCTAGTCTTATAGAATCATGTAATTTCAGCAATCCTTTGTGATTTCAATACAATGTCAAATTTGTGAATAAAATTAGGCGTGATTTTTCCAAGTTTTCAACACAGTACTTGTGCTTTCTATATACTCCTATCCAGTTCTTTGGTCGTAGATTGAGTTTGACAATGCAACCAACAACTCCAACACCATTCAATCATACACAAGAAAACAATCATTAAACAAGAAAATTAATCCATTAGACAGTCATTAAACAGTCATTAATTAAGCAACTCCAACACCATTCAGTCATTAGCATTACAAAAAACATAAAAATAAATTCTAAATCCAAAACATAAATTCCAAAAAATAGAACAAGATTCAGTCGTCCTCAGTCCACAATTTCCCATTAGACCACTCTTAATTCCAATGATGATACCTATTTCTTCAAAATAGTAACGTGGGTAACCATTTGCAAAATATGTATCATCATTTCTATTAAAGCAAATTAACCCAAAAAAGTCCACCAGCTATAAGAAAATTGGAATTGGTAGAGCATTACCTGTTTCCGGACATCATTCGGACTCGTAATCCGACTTTTCCCTATCCGATCGCATATCAGTTTCAGAATCAGTCACTATGTTGAGTATGACCTCATTTTCATGTGCTGTTTGTGATAGGTACGCCTGATACTCATCCTCTACACTGATTTCATTCACAGGGTGGTCTGCATAATCCTTATATCTTCCAGCATAAATTGATGCTCTTCTAGCCCTAATCCTTCTCATTAAAAACACACCTTGTCTCCTTTCCCTTTTCTACAACAACTGCAAAAATTCTTCTGGGTATTCTTCATCTTTTACTTTCTCTATGCTTCTCTTATTTGTCTCTTTATTTTCTTCCTCACATACTGATTTTGCATGATCAAACTCATTCCACAACAGATCCATATCATCATCTTGGTTATTGTTCTGCAAACCTACTTCTTCCCCTTCTCTCATATTCCTTGCCTCTTCTTTCTTCTTCTTTTTATTCAATCTTATTGCTTTCTATATATGGTACTTAGCTTTCTCTAGTTGCTCCAAATTCATTTCACATACTGCTAATTTGAACCTCATCATCACTTCATTTCTCTTCAAGCACTCCTCCTTATCAACTTCTTTCGCTGTCATTGGGGTCTTGCCTTTTGATGGTTTGGAACCACTCCCTTTTATGGGTTATTCAGAGTCATTGTTATCTCTGAAACTTTTTTTATTCTTCTTCTCTCTTGGCTTAATATAATCCCTAATTCCTCTTTCACATTTATTATCTTTTCTTTTTTCTTTTCAGACCGATTCCCAAGAGATGCGGTTGAATTCAAAGAAATAATTACACCCTACTAAAATGTCATGTCCTTTCAGACCTAAGAGACTTAATGGATATCCTTTAGATTTTTTCTTAATTTGGAGAAGGGTAATCATGGGAGGAAAAAATCAAAATTTAATATCGTTTGAAACTGTCAAAAAAAGGAAATAAAAATGTTGGCTCCTTATTGGTCCCCCATACTCCCTTCGGATTTTGCCCCCATCAAAATTTTTCTCAACCGCTTATAAGATAAAACGTGCAAATATGCGTTACTTGCCTGCTCATTAAGGACACGACCACTCAAATAATGCATGCTCATCAAGGACGCGACCATTCGCCAACAGGTGTATTGGATGTCTATATAAGCTTTACTCGTACCTGCTTGAAGCATTCTACAATATTAAGAAAATCCTAAAATCTTGTAAATTTTTTTTTGATAATCTTTCATCAGTATAATAGTGATGGATATGTTTCCGGAATTAACTACCAAGATACTACAGCACCTCCAAACTGCAGAAAGCATTTTAGCAAGAAAATGTGTTTCCAAAGAGTGGAATACTATCCTCAGGGACAAAAGACTTGGAATCCTTTTTGGTGTCACACAAATAATGGGGAAAGATAAAGTTACTCAACTCTTTTATAAAGATGAATATTTCAGCCCGATCGTAACAGCCAACAATCACGACGCCCAGAATGATGGAACCCATGAAGGCTTGAATAAGTTGCACCCAACAGTTGGATCTTGCAGTGGTCTGGTATATTTTTATGTTTCATACCATTACATACAGGATCCTGTATATGTTATGATTCCAGAAACTGGTGAGCACCTACATCTGCCACAACTATGCATCTCAGTTGCACGAGATCAAGTACTTTCGTAGTATCCATGATATAATGTAATTGGGGGTTTTGGCTACTGTCAACGTACCAATGAGTACAAGGTTGTTCGAATTCACATGGATGGTAAAGTTCAAATACACACCCTAAGAGACAATAAGGGATGGAGGAACATAGCAGAGGAGATTCCTTATACTTTTCAGAGTTCAGGTGTGTACGCACATGGTTGTATTTTTTGGAAGGATTGTTGTCAGAGGGATGGTGGCATAGTTTCTTTCAATTTGGACACTGAGACATTTCATCAACATTCACGACCCCAGCATGGTATTCCTGATAATGATTTCCCATAACTTGGGATGGTTACATTCTGGGTTCTCCTTTTATTTTACTACATCCATAAGTCCTATGATGAGGGGATTAATCAGCCCCGAATAGTTTTGTGGGCACCCGTTTCCAAAAAAAGTATTCATGCACGGGCACCTGGTGGGGAATGGAATTGGAATCATGAGATAAGCATTTTCTTGGAGAAGGATGAGGATGAAGGGTGGCCTACCTATTACCCGATAGCATTTGGAAAAAACAAGGACCTCCTATTGTGGCAGAATGGGCGTTTATTGCGTTATAATGCACTCACTAGAACTTGGACGGAAATTTGTGGGAAACTATTGTGGGAAACAAGCAGGGTTGCAATTATTCCTCATATGAGGAGCGCTGTCTCTTTGAAGAATTTTGGAAGACAATCGGAAACATGTGATGTCCATACCACTAACACATTCCTTGAGTTATCTATGTAGCTTTTTAGTTTTTTCTTGTAGTTGTATTGTTGTTTTTGTTTTTTGGTATTTGGATTTTTTTCGATGTACAATTTATTTGTTGGGTTATCTATGTAGCTTTTATTTCTCTTGTAATTGTGTTTTTTTTTTTCTTTTTTTTTTTGGTGTTTGGATTATTTTCTATGTTGAAATGTACACTTTAATTAGTTTGGGTCATTGTTTAACTAGCCAAACTTTGGTTATTTTCCTTTTTTTTTTGCGTTACATCTATGGTCCAGCCGTCCGGGCCACCCCAACCGATCTAGGTAATTAGTCGAAAAGTAGAAAACTTATTTGGATATTTCCTAAGAGATCATGATTTACATAGTTTGTTATGTTCGGAATGTATATTAGATTAAAAAGGAAATTAGATAAACATGAAAATATTCATTCCATATCTCATTATATTGCTATAATATCTCATTTTTTAGTAATATGGAAATTGAAATATTTGGTGTAAATACCAAAGAATAGTGATTTAAGATGGAAAAACCTAAAAAAATTAGCCAACAGGTGTATTGTATATATATATATATAAGCTTTACTCGTATCTGCTTGTAGCATTCTATAATAAGAAAATCCTAAAAGCTTGTAAAATTTTTTTTGATAGTCTTTCATCAGTATAATAGTGATGGATATGTTGCCGGAATTAACTACCGAGATACTTCAGCGCATCCAAACTGCAGAAAGCGTTTTAGCAAGCAAATGTGTATGCAAAAAATGGAATACTATCCTTGGGGACAAAATAATTGGATTCCTTTTTGGTGTCACACCAAGAATAGGGAAAGATAAAGTTACCCAACTCTTTTATAGAGAGGAAGATTTCAGCCGGATCGTAACAGCCAACAATCACAACGCCCCAAATGATGGAACCCTTGATGATTGGACTTTGTTGCACCCAATAGTTGGATCTTGCAATGGTCTGGTATGTTTTTATGTTTCACATCACGGCATACAAGATCCTGCATATATTATGAATCCAGAAACTGGTGAGCACCTCCATCTGCCACAACTATGCATCCCAATTACACCGGATCCAGTACTTTCGTGGTATCCACGATACAACATAATTGGGGGTTTCGGCTACTGTCAATGTACCAATATGTACAAAGTAGTTCGAATTCACATGGATGGTAAAGTTCAAATACACACTCTAGGAGACAAGAGGGGATGGAGGAACATAGTAGAGGAGATTCCTTATACTTTTCGGAGTTCAGGTGTGTACGCACATGGTTGTATTTTTTGGAAAGATTGTTGTCAGCAAGATATTGGCATAATATCTTTCAATTTGGACACTGAGACGTTCCATCAACATTCGCCACCCCCGCATCATATTCCTAGGAGCGGATTTTGGATAAATACTTATCCATCACTTGGGATGGTCATGTTCGGAGTTCGCATTTTATTTTACTACATCCATGAGGTGATTGATCGGCCCCAGATAGATTTTTGGGCTCCCATTTCAGAAAAAAATATTCATACATGGGCAGCTGACGGGGAATGGAATTGGAATTATAAGATAAGCATTTACTTTGAAGAGTATGAATGGCCGACTTATAACCCGATAGCCTTTGTAAATAACAAGGACCTCTTATTTTGGTAGAATAGGCGTTTATTGCGTTACAATACACTCACCAGAACTTGGACGGAAATTTGGGGGACACTACCGTAGGAAACAAGGGTTGCAATTATTCCTCACATGAGGAGCGCTGTCTCGTTGAAGAATTTTGATGGACAATCGGAAACGTGTACTCATGATGTCCATGCCGCTAACACATTCCTTGGCTTATCTATGTAGCTTTTTTTCTAGTAGTTGTGTTTGTTTTTTTTTTTTTTGATATTTGGATTTTTTTCTATGCTGAAATGTAAAATTTATTACTTGGGTTATCTCTTTTTTTTTTCTTGTATTTGTGTTTTTTTTTTTTTGGTGTTTCGATTTTTTTTCTATATATGTTGAAATGTTCAATTTCGTGTATCAACATGATAGTGTTGACGCTAAATGTTGGATCATTGTTTAACTAGTCAACCTATGGTTTTTTCTTTTTTTTGCGTTACACCTATGGTCCAGCCGGCCGGGCCACCCCAACCGACCTAGGTAATTAGTTGAAAAGTAGAAAAATTATTTGGGTATTTCCTAAGAGATCGTGTATATTAAATTAAAAAGGAAATAGATAAATATTAAAATATTCATTCCATATCTCATGATATCGTGATTTATTTTAGTTTGTTATGTTCATAATGTGTATTAGATTAAAAGGAAATTAGATAAACATGAAAATATTCATTCCATATCTCATTATACTGCTACAATATTCGGTGTAAATACCAAAGAATAGGTGATTTAAGATAACGATGGAAAACCTAAAAAAATAGGGTTTTTCTTACCAAAGAATAGGTGATTTAAGAGAAAAATGAGTTCTGCTAAGAGAGATTGTAGAGATGAAACTGAAGAGAGGATCCAAAAATGTCCTCGACTGATGGCTGGTCCTCGGAAATTGAGGATTATCATTACTGTGGACGGAGTAACTACTGTTCCTGGTGTTCCTCTCGACGCTGTTATTAGTTCTGTTGTCAGTAGTGTTGACAATGATGATATTCCTATTTATGGTGATGTTATTCCTGGTGTTCCTCTTGACGTTGTAATCAATGATGTTGAGAATGCTGATGTTCCTGCTTATGCTGATGTTTCTACTGCGAATGATGATGCTCCTGCTTCTATTATTGATGAAGATCCCGATGTCCCGGATATGGCAAAGGATCTAAAAGTTAACAAGCATGTGGATCCTGATGAAGCAGAAAATGCCAAATCTGAGGATGACAAGGCGCCCAAGCCTGCTGGTTGGAGTGATCAAGTTCACCTCAGCATTGCGAGAAGAATTGTTTGAAGATGGGGATGGTTCATTTGATATGTCTTTTTTTTTTTATATGATAGGGTTTGATTTATAGATTTCTTTTTGTGGACGTTTTGAAAGTTGTTTTCATTTCTTGTTTCGTCTTCTAATTTTGTCATTTAGAAGAAGGTGATGTTTATGAATTATTTTATTATTTAGGTATTGGAATCATGAAATAAATCAGATGATTATTTACAAGTTCACAGACTTTACAGAATGCAATATACTCTTGAAAATTTATTTATTTATGAAGTGTGCATTCTTTTGGAAAAATAAATATAATTATCTGAAATAACGGAGGAAATGTAGAAAAATACAGTTGTCCCCCCCTGTAAACGATAAGAATCAATTTATCACTTTAGGTCTGATCTTATTATCTCCTTGCCAATACTTTTAACAAAAATACGAGTTTGAACAGGTAAAGTACTATTGAAAGTAAAGTCCTGCTATACGGCGATGTTAATGATAATTATCTTTGTGTGGATTTGGATGAGAATGAGGAACCAGACTCATCTAACAAGTTCTTTGCTTTTTAAACATGGTTTTTGATGTGTGAACTTTTAGTTTACGTATTTTTCAAATATAAAGCATTTCGCCTGACCATTTGGTTTTCAATGGTGGTTGTATTTATTTTTTAAATGCAGGCTTTTTACGTTGATAGATAGTTTGACATTTATGTGATGAATGACTCACACTGAACTTTTATGTTTTCTGGAAATGATGAACATGAAAATGGATGGGTTTAGTTTATTTATCTTTAGTAGCTTACTGTATGATTAGAATAATACGTTTCCTACATAGGTGCCACTAATAATTCATATGTTTCCTCCCTAAACCAAGAATAATACAGGAGACAACCCAGCTTAATTATTAAGGAAAATATTATTCGAAATAGGAAAGTAATTTTTTTCTATAGCCTCTTCTCGAGTTGGTTAGAGATGGGAAACTAAATTTTGAAAATATTGGGAAACAATTTTATCATAACTGTCTACGATATATTCTCTCATTAAATAAGGAAACTAACCATATTGGTTACACATCAAAAATTTGAAAATAATAAAATAAAAACACCAAAAATCTTTTGTTTGGCGGGTGATGAAAATGAATTTTACTAGGCGAGATGATTTCAAAAGGAAAATCAATTCCCGCCTGATGGTTTGGTTAAATTCCAAATAGAAAAAGAAAGATGAGTTTGATCTACTTTTTTAGTTTTTATTACTCGATTCATTCTCTCTATGAAATCATAATTCTACTTCAAGGAACTTACCTCTTCAGACTCGATCTTTGTTGTTGGTATTATTTCTACAACCCGTTATCGAATGAATATTGAAATTGATGTTAGATGTTTTGTTCGATCTCATGGAATCATATGTTAGATCTTATAGGTTTACTAGTTAAAGCATGATTAGGGTTTTTATTCTATTCTTATAGGTTTACTAGTTAAAGCATGATTAGGGTTTTTATTCTATTACTATCTCTAATCTTTACAAGGAATCTACCTCTTTAAACTCAATCTTTGTTGCTGGTAATATTTCTACAACCCATTATCGATGTTAGATTTTTTGTTTGATCTCATGGAATCAGATGTTAGATCTAATAGGTTTACTAGTTAAAGCATGATTAGGGTTTTTATTCGGCTGTATCGAAGAACAAGTTAATGACAATCACGGGGTTGTACGATTAGATGTGATTTCATTTTGTTACAACAATAATTTTTTAGGCTTAAGTTACATGCATGAACTATTATAAGATTTAGGTAAGGATCTTTCTTTTATGTTACTTAGTTAGGCTTTACTAGTTAGTTAGGTTTTACAAAATAAAAATAAAAATAAAAAAATTTAACGATGCTAATTGTTTTCTAGGGTTTTTGTTATTATTTGGGTTGGATTTTGATTGAGAGTTAATAACTCTACTTTGATAGGCGATGTTGTGTCAATCATATATATATATATACAAGGCTTCTCAATATTTAATCATTTGAGTCTCTGTTACTTGGCGAGCCTTGGCTTTTGTAACAAAAAGTTATATAAGACCGTTTAACCGGTACCTTTCGCTTTGTGGATAACACAATAATCATGAGGATATTTTGTGTGTTGCAGTGATGTTTTAGCCTCAAGTTACATGTATCAATGAGTTCATGTTGTTTTCTTTTCATGTAATAGAAAATAGGTGTAACACATGTTGCCTATCCTGTTAGGTTTAGCTAATATTTTCCAAAATAAGCTCAAATTCCTAACTGAGATGCACGTACCTACATAGCTTTTGTCATGGGAGAAGATGATGATTACAACGTGTCCCCAGAGGAGGACCAGTGGGATGATGAGGTTGATTCTGATGCAGAAACAATAGACTTAGATGAGAGTCATGATGAGATTGTACAATCAGATGACGATGATGGTAAAGATATGGTCCCCACTGATAAATTTGAAGAATTAACAGGTAATGTTCGAAATCTTGTACTTGCTTTTTTCTACTTAAACATTAAATGGTTTCATATGTTGCCTCGGTTATTTCCAAAGTCAGAAGATTCTGAAAATGATATTCTCGAAGTGTTAGAAGAAAAATAATTGGAAAATGCTCCAGAAGCAGAAAAGCAGCCACAACAGGAAAACTCTACAGAAGAGATCAGAAAAGAGAGGGGAATGACAAGAATGTTGAAGCTGCATAGAGACTTCTCGAATTCTGAAGCCAAAAAAAGGGATATTGAATTTGACAAAATGTTCCGGCCTATTGGTGACCATAGAATTGAATTCAGTAGTTACCTAGGCTATTTGGCCCGTGATATGGTTGGCATAAAACATTTATGTTGGAAAGAAGTCCCTGCAACAACAAAAGAAAATATGTGGGAGAAAATTCTGGTATGCATATGCAGTTATCAATTCGTCGTTTTTGTTGTCTAAATGTGAGTCAGTGATGAACATACATTAGTTGTTATTGCAGCTTCATTATGAGGTGCCCCATGACTATAAGCGAGTGGTCATGAAACGTCTACCTGTTTAGCTGCGGGACTTCAGAAGGAAATTATACAAGAATCATGTAAAACCCTTCCTGAAAAGACCGGAAAAACTTAAAACTTTTCCTAAAAAGTACGAAACGGTAATGGACCAAGAAGACTGGGACAATTACCTTAATCATGTACTATAATCGCCTATATTTAAGGTATGGAATACACATTGCTTTTTCTAATTTGTGTTTCGTTCTTATTGTCTATCCCAGCATACTAATGAAATTATTTTTATTTCCTCTACAAGAAAAATTCGGAGAATGGAAAAGAGGCAATATCACAATTCAAGTTCCCACATCGTACGGGGCGAGGAGGATACTCGGGATTAAAACTAAAATTAGTAAGTTTGTTGTCTTATTTATTATACACTGCACAGTAAAACCGGGCATATCAGATACTTTTGTTTTGTATGTCGTGTTGCGTGTCTCATATATGCAGAAACTTATAACGGTATAGGGATGTGTCCTCTTACACCAATCTGTAATTTTGCCACATTAGATGCTTTGGGATAGGTTTTCTGTTTTACACAGTTTATATCTGTGCGGATGTAAATCCGTACTTGTTTCTGGTAACTACTAGGTCAAAGAGGGAAAGGTTGTCGAAGAAGATCTTGAAGGCCAGTGCTTCATGTGGGAAAAAGCACGCGAAAACAAACACGGAATTTTACCATACGAATTTGTCAGGGAGAAGACAACTGAAGTTGTGAGAAAACAGGAACTTTACAGTCCTCATTTTTTTAACCAAAGTAAGTGCGCAAGGTTTAAATCAGAATTTAACACATTATTTTAAATTGAGAGGGAACTCTAACGGTTGGTCATAAAGAGGATGCCCTAACAGTTGTGATCGGCCCTGATAAGGATGGACGTGTCAAGGGGGCTGGCTTTGGAGTGACGGCAACCCTTTACTTTCCAAATGGAAGAAAACCAAGACACTCGAAAGAGAATGATGAACTGCGTGAAAAGCTGAAAGCTAAGAAGAAATAATTAGAGTCTACTAAAAACGCATATCAGAGATTAACAGATAACTTGTTATCTCAAGGTCACGACATTGCGAAAATTGTGGGCAACAATGTCAGCAAGTCTGGAGGAAAGGTAAGTGAACTGAGTTTTGATTAGATTGTTTATTTTATTTTTTAAAAAACTGGCAGACACTATCTGATTTTTTCAAGCAATATGTTCAACTACAGTCACAGGATGCAGGACCAAGCAAGGCCTCCAATTGATCTAAGAATAACATAGGTTCAGAGTCAGTTTAAGCAACTTCCAAAAAAACATGGGAAATCCGGTCCGCTGAAGTCATCTGAAAGCAGCAAAGGGTCGGCGAAGCGAGACTCTCTTTGTACTAAAACACCGACCGTTTCTATTGAATCCCCGGCGTCTTTAGTATCAAAAAAGAAGTCTCCGTATCCTCCATCCATCGGGAAATCTCAGAATGTGGCATCTGAAAAAGTTACCATTGATGTATGGTTTTCCAACGCATTTAAATTTATAATCTTCCATTTACTATCTCTCATGCGCCATGCGTTTTTGCAGGGCATAGGACGCAAACTTTGGTCTGAAAAAAGGGACAACATCGTTGCCATTGGTAGAGCTTACTTTACAAAGACGGAACACTTAAAATTGAAGATATGAATAGTTGGTTCAGTTAATTGCTACAAGGTCCTGGTTACTGAAGTACTAAATGAAACCACCGAATTAACCATTGACAAATCTGGGATAAAAACTTTAAAAGATGTTGCTGATGCATTAATTAGTTGGCCATTAAATCAAACCATCTTGGATGAGAAGGTTGGTTGCTTGACTTGTTTTCTTTATTAAATCATTGGATATTTTTTTACACAAACCTGTTTTATATATGTATCTTGTTTGATATAAGACACGATAATGTTATCAGCTATATGAATCACGGATGTTAGTGTATATTTTATAGAACCTTATAGAACGAGATATATGGTTAGCTATTTTATCGTGAGTCAGTTGTGCATTGTGCTTAAATGTTTTCACTACAAAAAGAAGGTACAACTTTCATTTCAATTTTCTGATGCAGGTAAGTCAACCAAAACATTCTGAGGCTGTGAAATCAACGGCTCTACTCAACGGGAGCCCATATGTATTGCAATATCTGAAAAAGTTCCAAAGGTATGTGTTTTAAACCAGTTACATGATCTTAAGACCATATGAGTCTGAAATATGCTATCAACTATATGAATCACGGATGCTAGGGTATATTTTGGAGAACCTTGTATATTTGGTACCTATTCAATTCATCAGTGTCTTCGCATTCACGGTGGAATTTGGTATATTTGTTACCCGAATATGGAATATCACTGTACTGTTGCAGGTAACTCAACAAAATTCGGGGAAACATACTCTGGATGTGACATCAAAGCTATATCTAATCGGAACAAATCTGAGATCACGAAAACTGCAGCAGTTCATCCGGTATCTGTTTTATTTTTATATGCATTTAATCTCAAATTTTCTTTGAAGTTTTCGCTTGAAAATATTCATATGCCATATATTTTTGCAGGGTAGAAGGTGCTACCTTTTTGACGAGATGTCTAAGGAGAATGTCCTTGCTAGAGGTAAAGCTTTTCTGTTAGCAGGAAAACAACAATTACATGGAAAGGACTGGGTGGAGTTTGATTGCCACAAAATCCTGATTGAGGAAGTAATAAAACCGAATTACTGTATACCCGTACGATTTTATGGTATGGAAACATTAGGACAAACTCTTGGAAAAGCGATTCCTTGGCCAAAGTATGGTGTTAAGCTTACCGAGCCTGCTAAGAAGGTTAGTTGATTTTCTTGTTTGATTTGTAAGTCGAATATACATAAACCAATCTATCAATTATATGAATCACCGATCCAAGTGTAAATTAGAGAACCTAGAAAAATAGAAATATGTGTAACTTTCAAAAGTAACTAATAACTCTTTTAATCTTATGCAGAACCCTACCAGTAATTCACAACCAACTACTTCTCTGCGGAAGTCTCCTTCATGTATCAACCCTTCTAATGGATCTAAGAAGCAGTCTCCTAATCTTATGCAGAACTCTACCAGTAATTCCCAACCAAATCCTTCAATATCTCTAGAGAAGTCGTGCACATCTACGGAAAAACCTCTGGCCAAGACATCTAATGGAGTATTTTTTTTTTGTTTTTTTCCTTCGTAAATCTATATTGCTAATTCTAACATCTTTTTTTTATATGATGTCCCTATGCCGAATCTCCGCAGAAAGAAAAATACGGCTTTTGGAATGGATCTAGGGTAAACGCCGTTGCTAGAGGCAGTATTTTACCTACGCTGCCTAACCAGAAAATACATGGACAAGATCTTCCTAAAAACTGAAATGTTGTCAATATTCAGGAGGTTATAGTTCCATCGTTTGTGTTAACCTAACCAAGTGGTGAGTAAAATTTTTAGGGGAAGCTAAAGATGGTTTTGTGGCATGGCCTAAATATAATTGTTCCATCTCTGATGACAAGGTTAGTTTCTTAGCTCTTTTGCTTTGTTAATCAAGTATATAAATTGTTTTACATAAATCGTGTATTCAGTGTGATTAAAGAATAAGTACGAGATAGAAATATATTAACACCTAAATGGAACATGGATGCCAGTATAAATTAGAAAATTGATATTTGGTTACAGATTTTACTATGGGAATCAGCTGTGAAAAATGTCGCGGCCTTCAGTGAAGTTGGCTTTATTACATTGTTGGAAAAATGACTTTTGTTTGTCTCTTATTGAGAATTCACATTACAGACGAATTCGCCTTGGATTTAGAATATATATATATATATATATATATATATATATATATATATATATATATATATATATATATATATAATACATTTAATCTCTTGTTGCAGGAAACTCCACAACATGGAAAACCTCATAAGCAACCAGAACCAATTTTAGATTCTGAGAAGAAATTGGACAGTGACCTAAAAACAACAAGCAGCCTTGCAGAAAATAAACTGAATGAGGAGAACCTAGAAGTCAATCCACATTTGTGGAGTCATGCAGCCTCTGACAAGCTTCCAAAGAAGATTAAAAAGGCACAGGGAAAGTTATATGTACAAAGTGTATATCAGGCATACCAACTTCTAGATGGGAAACAGAGGATGACAAGGTTTGCGGCGTCGAGAATGTCACAACCTGATCAATTGCTTGAAGAGACACCACCATCAAAAAAGTTGAAGAAAAACTGATGATTTTTGGATAAATGCTCTTTAATATTTTCTTTTGCAAACTGTTAGACCAAAGCTCAACATTTTTTACTGTGTTATTAACAATAATATGAATTTTTGGCATATATGAATTTCAGATTTAACCACAACTTATAAAGTATAAGAGAATTTGGATAGTGCCATGTGGATGGTTTAGATGCGTCATATCTGAACGGCTTAGAGGCGCCACACGCGTAATACACATGCTTCGAGATTAATTGGCGTGGCTAAACATAACATAAAGACACATTAAGCAGATATAAATCGTAATGGCTAAATATCACATAAAGCAACGCTATATGGCGTGTCTATAGGTTCTCCGATCAATGGCTCGCAACGTTACATGTGGACGGTCAATGTTACATCTGAACGGTCAATATTGCATCATCTTAAACGAGATGCAATGGTTCCTAATACAGCCACGTGGATGAAGGTAATTGTAAATTGGCGTGGAAAAATATCACATTTAGCTACGCTATATGGCGTGTCTATAGGATATCCAATGAACGGATCACAACGTTACATGTGGATGGTGAAGGATGCATATAATTTAACGGTCAATATTGCATCATCTTAAACGAGATCCAATGGTTCCTAATACAGCCACGTGGATGAAGGTAATTGTAAATTGGCGTGGAAAAATATCACATTTAGCCACGCTATATGGCGTGTCTATAGGTTCTTCAATAAACGGCTCACAACATTACATGTGGACGGTAAAGGATGCATATAATTTAACGGTCAATATTGCATCATCTTAAATGAGATCCAACGATTCCTAATACGGCCACGTGGATCAAGGTAATTGGAAATTGGCGTGGCTAAATATCACATATATTCACGCTCAATGGGGCGTGTCTATAGGATATCCAATGAACGGATCACAACGTTACATGTGGACGGTGAAGGATGCATATAATTTAATGGTCAATATAGCATCATCTTAAATGAGATCCAACAGTTCCTAATACGGCCACGTGGATCAAGGTAATTGTAAATTGGCGTGGCTAAATATCACATATAACCATGCTATATGGGTCGTGTCTATAGGATATCCAATGAACGAATCACAACGTTACATGTGGATGGTATTCAACGGTCCTAATACATCCACGTGGATGAAGGTAAGTGAAATTGGCGTGGCTAAAACATAACATATAACCAAATTAAATATATATGGCGTGTCTATCGGATAACTAATGGCTATGCTAAAAAGAAATTTGTGTGTCTAAAGTGAACCAAATAGCCACGCCAAAAAGCAATTTGTGTGTCTATAGTGAATCAAATAGCCACGCCAAAAGCAATTTGCGTGTCTATAGTGAACCAAATAGCCACGCCAAAACAATAAATCGTGTGTCTATAGAGTACCGGTACCTAAGTTTTTGGGATACTATATAGCAACGCCTATATGGCTCTGGTGTGTCTATTTCATGCAGAAATAGACACACAAGGCAGACGTGGCTATAAGCTACCTAAAACCACGCAAGCTGAAGCCATGCCAAGTCCAAACCAAATTGGCGTGTCAAAACCCCTATGGACACGCCAATTTGGCGTGGCAAAAGGGTCTGTGTGTACTAGTGTAGTATACTAAATCAAGAATGCATTTTGGCAACTAAAATTGACAACTAACTTGACATACCAACGCTAGTAGGTTCAACCGAGCAATGATCTAACAACTGCTGGTCACCTAGGTTCGGTAAAGCGTAAACGTTGCTGGAAGACTTATGAACCAAAACAACCACAATTACAGCATGTCTTCGTGAGACGCAGAAGATTATGATCCCATGATTCCTAGTATATATCTTCGACGAGGTACTATTATTTGAGAAGAGACATACATGTCTCCATTAGGTACGACTAACATACATGTCTCCTATAAGCACGACTCACCCTATTTGAGACCAAGGACTCATACCTAGTACATCATCGCGAGATACACTGGTCATGTCTACTCTAGGCTCTGACTCGATTTACCGAGGCTTCTGAATAATTCTTGTACATCCCCGCGATATACACTGGTTATTCTGCCTCCGATCCCTTTCGACAGACTCCCAGAACATCCTTTCGAGATACATTGGTCCTGTCGGCCCCATCATATACACACAATTGATTCCTACCACATCTCTGCAAGATACGTTGGTCAACGACAAGTGAGCCAAAGTCTCGCAGAGACATTAATCGGGCGCAAAATACTTTTCTCTCTCTTCAGGACGAATCCTAGCTGACCACAGAGGGATTCAGATCCTTCAATAAAATCTTCATAAAAATTTGGATCCGTCTGCAAAATCTTGGAGAGATTCATATCTCTCCTAAAAATCCAGGAGAGATTCACATCTCTCGGTAAAATCTCGGAGAGATTCACATCTCTTCTCAAAATCCCGGAGGGTTTCATATCTCTCGGAAAAATCTTGGAGAGATTCATATATCTTTGTAAAAACTAGGAGAGATTCACATCTCTCCGCAAAATCTTGGAGAGATTCACATCTCTCTACAAAATCTCAGAGAGATTCACATCTCACCTCAAAATCCCGGAGACATTCACATCTATTCTCAAAATTCTGGAGAGATTCACATCTCTTTTCAAAATCTTGGAGAAATTCACATCTCTTTGTAAAATCTAAGTAAGATTCAAATATCTCGGGAAATCTCAGACAGGGTCGAATATTCCCCATGATAGGCACACGCCTTACCTAGGGCTCAAGCCTATTTCTCAGCCTCTCAAACACACTCACGACTAGTAAATTGAGTCTAAACTATAGATGTCTATCCAAAAGCATGGATAAGCTCGCTTGAGCTCCGCCATGCTCAACAAAGGGACCCAAAATCAATAATACGGTCTCCACATGACATATGTGACCGGCTATGGAGAGAGAGCTCAAACTCAGCTCCTCTCACACTCTGCACATGACTCCTAAGGTATTCCATGCCTTTTCATGTGACTCATCCTAGTCACTCTCACAAATCAGAGAATATCTCTTTATCTTGTCCAACTCAAGAATATTTCTCTCTCAACACATCATCACAGAGGATGACTCAGCTTCACACAAATGGGGGTTTATCAATTAGGGTTTTGGTATGGCATAACAGAACATCCTTAAGGAATATGTTAATGACGTTCTAGATCGCTTGAATATCTTCCTGCATAACAGAACGTCCCACTAACCTCCTTCCAAAACAACCTACTACCAACCCTAAAAACGTTGGATAAAGACCTGAGAACTACTGGAGACTCAACAAAATCTTGAAAAATCTCATGTTGACATACAACCTTATATAAAAACGCCTTTAAAGTTACCAGTTGGGATATATCCAATAGATCTACATCGAGTACATGTTCCCTAGAGAAGGGATACTAAAACTGTTGAGAATAGCACGTAGATGATCCAGTCTGTCCGTAATCGGCCTCACCTGAGAAGATGTAGCTCACTAAGAACGCGACAGAGTAAAGGAGCAACCATCCAGTTGACTCCGTCTTTCTCCAGGACCAGATGGTGATCTAAACTTGGAGATTCTGACGAATATTTTCTCCAAAATTCGTTTAGGTCAAGGGACCTTAACCAGATCACAGGGGACTCAGGAAGTTTACTTCACTTTACTATTTTATTTATAACTCTTTCATTCTGTATCAGATTGACCAAGTTCTTTTTTTTGTCGGATTTGTCTCTTTGTCATATACAGGATAAACTTAGCGAAAACTTGGGAAGGTTCCAAAAAATTCGTGACATAGAAAAAACCGTTGCAGATCCACATAAGTTCATAAATCGCCAACCGAGATGCATCTTGTCGTTTTTCTGTTTCAGAGGATCATGACCAAAAATACGACAAAGTATAAGATGAGTCTAGCTTCCAAGATATTGCTCGACCAAATCTCATACTTATCCGAAGATTCAAATCCTTCGATCGATATGCTATCTCAACACCCGTCCCGCCAGAAAGAAGAGGAGTCCTAGCAATTGTACGACCAAGTCTCGATGAGCCTCCATATCGGCCACACCAACGATTATCTTGTATTATTTTCCGATGTTACCTCAGTTCACCCAAGACGGAGAAGTAGAATATCTTCGCATCTGAACCTATCAAGGGAAAATAAATTTGTACTGATA
Source organism: Papaver somniferum (assembly GCF_003573695.1). Lineage (NCBI taxonomy): Eukaryota > Viridiplantae > Streptophyta > Magnoliopsida > Ranunculales > Papaveraceae > Papaver > Papaver somniferum. The sequence continues at coordinate 66,562,926 of NC_039361.1, forward strand.
CTCGTAAGGTCAACCGTTTAGATCAAAATCCAATACTTGACGTCTAACCATAACTAGTTATTTTTACTGAAGTAAACAAGGGAAGAAACCGAGATCGTATCTCCAAGCTACACGCTACTTATCCGGAGGCATGCTTGCAGTTCCCTAAGTCAAAGCCTCCTCTCCTAAAAAGATACGCTCGACAGGCTATCCCATGAGTTAGAGCCAGAGTCATACGTGATGAGCGAAAGACAAGATATGACGATCACATGCAATTTTCTCATGTCAAAACACGACTCCTCCACGTGAATAATTACCTAGTTGATTCCCACAGAACTCTCCCATCAATAAATCAAAAAAAAATCGACTATGCAGTTAGACCTGAGTGTATCCATTACCCTGCTGGTACCATAAGGCATATACTACTCTCAAGTTCGGTTGAGCATCCTCCCAAAAGAAGAATAAATCTCAATAGATAATTTTTCTATAAAAGTTCACATGAATCATGTCAAGACACCTACTAGAGGCGGAACAACAAATTCATCTTGTCCACAAAGACACATGCGGAAGTATCTCGACATGACTCTCCAATACACAGATTATCGCTTGCCCTCCTTGAAGACTCAATCTCGTACGTTACAAGGGTCTTACTTTATTTTCCAAGCATACCAAGTCAATGGGAATCCCTAGTCTTATATCAAACTGGGGACTAACAAAGAATCGGGTGTCACATACCTGCATGGACAACAGGAGGTGGCCCATACATCTAGTTTTCAGATAACAGATTTAGAAACGATCAACGCAAGAGTCTCAAAAGATCGGGAAACATCAAGACCATTCAACTCCTCAAACCTACATCATAACATGTTATTACTTGGGATTTGGTGACTAGAGGCCAGCCTTCAAAATCATAAAGGGGACTTATTTGTGACTCGATAAATCTCGCATCTCTCCGGTCTCGTCGAATTCTCCTCCATCAACATTTTCTCTGTACTCAACAATTGCAACTATGTCCGGACTCTCACTGAAGATAAGATGTTTTAGGTTTTTATAAGCGTGCAACATGACTATATCAAGTAGAATAAACATTCAAATTATCCATCGATAATAAATGCATGCAGGAGACAAACTAGGGTTCGCAATCGGTCTGAAGAGGAGTCTATAGTTTCCACTCCACTCAGAAGCGACTCATACTTTAGCCACATAACCTGAAGAACTGGGAAAATTAGGTAGAGAATTTGACAACACGACCTTGATAAAATATCTGTCTACGTATATCCTACCACGTGTTAAAAGAGAATACGATCCAAGAGATATCATCAGTACACTTGAAGGAATTGCTGCTGAAGATCTCTGAATTCCCGAGTTTAACTTCACGTGGATTTATCACTGGAAAAACAAGCTCTAAATCCTAATTTTACTCTAATGTATGAAAGGCAGGTCCTTTCTGTTTGATAGTTGGGGTCAACCACTGAAATTGGACGTCAAACAAAGTTTCTACATCCTCTGGAGTGAAGGTCGCGCAAGGGAGGAACTCCTATTACGAATTTAAATTAGGGTTTTCACCTACTCGCATAAACGACGGAGCAATCTAGGGTTTTCATCAAGTTCGAACTTATGAGGGTCCCCTTCCTTTACCAGATGCATACGAGAAATATTCAGAGAGAGAAAATATCAACCCTGAAAAAAATCATCCAGCAGAAGCCCCTGAGAAAATCTCTTGCTTCATATTCAACTGCTTCACTTTAGCCTATGCATCTTGAACCGCCTACATGATCTTCATGTACCATACGCTCCTCCCGATTAAAAACCTCTCTGAAAAACGAAAACCTGAACTTAACTCACTCCAGCGGACCTGGCAGAATTGAATCATTCTCACGACTACCTCACATTGAGAGCAAAGATTTTCCCGGGTTTTCATCAAGTTTCATATATATATAAGATCCTCAGAACTAAGGCCGTTCATAGTTATAATTCTCATGACGTTAAAATCTCTAACAAGTGTCTCATCCTAGGTTAAAGAAGACATGGGTTCTGTGAAATCACCCAGACCAGTCGGTTGTCTCTCTGCACCGGAATCTCATTCTGAAGGTCCTCTGTTGAAGCCCTCTCATCCCCACTCTACCAAGGTCTTCTCACCATGAAGAGTACCATACAAACTAGATAGAAATCAGAAGAAGTACACTAAGGGAGCAAAAATACACGACTAGGGTTTGCTCTATATGAGGACCATCCTTTCCCTTTAAAACATTGTCTTCATACAATCCCTTCAAGCTTTGTCTCATGCAATCCCTTCAAGCCTTATCCTTTTCTAATCCCTTTAAGCATACCCTTATTCCTAGAGTCATGTCCTTATCAAAAAACCCATCTCACATCTCATGGGATACTCATGTATTTGTTTGGGTATACACTTTCACAAAGGATCAAGGAAAAACACGTTTTCTTCACGACAAAGGTTAAAAACGTAAAATCAAAGGACGAGGCATGTCCTGACCTAGGGAGAACAAAAATCACGACCTACTTTAATATAAGAATGGTAATCAAGTCATAATAATCCAAGTGTCATGATTGAGGCGTCGGGTTATGCCAGGAGTCCAAGGAACGCAAGGATTTCTCTCGCAATTAGGGTTTCCGTACATTGCAGCGAGAAAACGTTCCAACTGGTATAAATTCGTTAGGATTTTGGGGTACTCTATGAAGCAAATATGTTTCCTATGTCTTTTCAACAACATACCTAAAGGGAACCTCAAAGGAACGAACGAGCTAGGAGATGTGGTCCCGACACCAAAGTAAGTGCAATATGAAATATTCCTGAAATTTTATATGGAATTTCTGAAGTCAAAAGTATACACCGATTTGATTGACCAAATAAACTCGGAATCGATTCGTTCTTTTTGAATTAGAAATATTATTTTAATATCTTTCAAAGTTGTTGCCAAGGACTTAAATTGGAGTCCATATACGAAGTTTACAGCCATTTTACGCAAGTTTCTCACATTTGAAGCTTTCCGACGAACACCCAAACGAAAAGTCCTAATACAAACGGAACGTGTGAAAGAAGAATGGATCGACCTCCATACCTAGTGCACCCCCAAAAGAGTTTTAAAAAAGTTCTATTTTCAATCCTAGCTCAAAAGTGAATCCATCAAGCAAAAGGAAAAAGAATTAGATCCAAAAGATAAAATTAAAGGATTTTGGCTCAAATAAGGAAATCTAGGTGTTGATGGTGGATTTTAGTTCAGGGCTAAAATTGTAAAGCCAGTATTTTTATGTGTTGTCACCCTGCAAAGGGAAAAGTCGTTTAAGGAAGTGATGAGTGCAGAAAACCTTTTCACTTTATTTGAAACAATTCAATGAATACACGAAATTCACCCAGAATGGTGCGTGCAACAGCAATCCCAAATATTCTGTGAATTATATTAGCATTATTAATTAATGCATAATTTTCCTAGTATTTTCTTTGCTATGTTCTCAGCCGAACTCTCTTTATTGGCATGATATGATGACTGAGTGTTCACTCTCAGAAGAGTAGCATGAATCTCCGTGTCAATATTGAGACATGCATGAAATACCCACACATGATACATCATCCTCTAATAAAGAGAATCTTGTATCGACGAGCTTTTGGTTAGCCTGATCGAGCATGCTTAATTTCCTTAAGGGAAATCTAGACTGTCCATGTCAGTCTCAGAAACGATCACGGTCATACAAGTTGGACGCATGATTTAACCAGCCTAGCCAAACCCTGGAAGGAATAGGCGATCACCGTGATGACCACTGGTGGTCCCACTAATGCCCCAACTGGTCAAACACCACACATACTTCCCCAGCACCGTCAAACGCCAACCTAAAGAGGGGTGGTCGCGCTGTTTTGGGAGAAGCTCGAACGAGCATAGACTGTTCAATGAAGTCTTAAAACCATCACAACCTTCCAACTTCGCCAGCCTGGTTGGACGGATTAGATCATCCCATGAATGATTAGGGAAGCGCTAACGCACACGTTGGCGGGCCCACCTTTCTCTCATCCGATCGGATTTCTCACGGTGAGGCCATGGAGAAATGAAACATTTGCTCAAACCATGGCAGGCGTGATGCTTTTAAGGGTCACGGAAGTTCACTAGTGTCTTAAATCGATCACAACCATCCAACTTATCAAGCCTATTTGGATGGCTTAGATCGCATTTAGGACCATCAGGAAGGTGCACATGCGGTCACCATCATCCCAACATTGGTCCTACGTGATCGATCTCCCCAAAGGAGGCCAACAGCATGCCAAACCACTTGGTCAAATTCATGTGTGCGTGGATGTTTCAAAACCCTAATTAGGGTTTACGGCAATACACATCTGTCGTAAATTGATCGTAACCATCCATCTTCACCAGCCTAAATGGACGGTGTAGATATAGATTCAAGAGGTCCCAAGGATGTCAACGTGATTACTGTGGGCTTACCTTTGCGTGTGACCGGCCGGCCTATGCAGACTAGGATCCGACGCCTCGAAACGCACGCCCGAAGGTGGCATGCCACGCGGCTTTTAAACCTGCGGCAATGTATTTCTGTCGTAAATCGATCACGACCACTCATCTTTTCCGGTCAAATTGAGTGGCCTAGATCGAATCTTCGTGGGACCGAGAGGTGTAGGCATGTAAGCCAGTGAGCCGTCTTCACGCATGCCCGGTCGGCCCACTCAAAAATAACGTCAATACTTGGACTTGATCAAGCCAAAGAGGGATGTTTGCGCACCTCTAAAAAACTCTAAAAATCCATCAACTGCAGTAAACATGCGCCGTAAATCATCTCGTCCGTCCAACTTTGACAGCTTGGTCGGATGGCTTGGATTAAAATTAGGCAGTCAATGAAATGCCTCAATGATTACCGTCCACCACTCTGCCACAGGGAGTGATCGACCAGATGATGGCCCACCCATGCAGCCTCCAAACGATCACTCAAAGATGGTTGTACGTGCTTCTATTTTAAGACGCTTAATCCGCGACTTACTCAATCATGCTTTAAAACAACAATTCTTTATGCATATCGATTGTTTTGAGCTGTTTGCTTTAAAGCGATGCATTACATGCATCGAACATGCACGATATTTCAAGAATATCAATCCATAAACAACTTAGTTTTTTAACTTGATAGTACCGTATGTTATTTCTTGTGGTGGGTCCCACGACCTGACCCACTCATTCGAGACATCAAACATGTCACAAACTGGGGGATACTTACTGGGGTATTGGTCTGGAGGTTTACAGCATGCGGCGTGCAACGCGCCCATTAAGAGAACGTGTCAGGAAGGATGGACGGTTAGTGATGATGAGGGAAGTGGGCAAAAGCGTGATCGTGTGACAATCACCTACACGACCCCACTACTTCATCACTCAATTTCCTCCACTTCCTACGAGATGAGGATTGCTCTCAAATGACTTGTATGAATAAGTTCTTCGACCTATCTTCAAACAACATAGAGAAACCAAGTGTTGTCACAGTATCAGAAAACACCCAGAACTGATAGCTCACATTGTGTAAGCCAGTTCAACATTCTGATACAAGTCATAAACAGACAACAACTTCACAATCTCGCTTCCCTCCCTAAGATCAACCCCATATCCTTCATTTTGTGACCGAAGCAAGTCTGGAATGGCCATTTCTTGGTTTAGGCCAGAATTGTATAAATTGATCTCTCGAATCAAAAGCACTCTTGTGCCGTGCATTTGTTTAGGGTTTATATTCGTTTCTCATCCACACACACCCAAATTTACCAAAACCAGTAGAAACAATTTTCACTTATAAATAATTGGCGACCACGGTGGGAGATTAATCTCTCGGTTGTGAAGTCAATTTCTTCAATACCCAGTTCAATTTTATTGATTTAAAAATGGTGGATCTTAGGTATGGATCAGTAACCAATCCCGACGGAACTAGCGCTGACAACACTATCGGCGTCGATATCCCGGTCAGTGGCGTACCGTACAGCCCGTCAATACGATCAATGCATCTCGTGGAATTACGTCCTCTACCACCAACACCAGCGGAGCAGGAGATATTCCATTGGGCGTGACACCTCATATCACCAGAGCCAAAGCAGCTGCAAAACCCGGCATTTCTTCAAGTGTAACGCCTCCAGTCGTCACCAGAGCAACTGCCACTCCTCCGCCAGGAAGAGGGGATGGATGAGCCAGAGGAGGATAACCCCCTATTACAATGGTGGATTTGATGGAAAGACAAGAAGTTCTTGCTAGAGCCCAAACGGACATGGATACGACTCAGAAAGAGGTACTCACTTTTCTCAAGAAATTAACCGAGCGGTTGCCACGAGAGTCGCGACAACCTCTGGAGCCTACAAGGAGCGCAGTGAATACACCCGGAGCAGGCACTTCAAAGGCGCGGGCCTACATGGATGAAGAAGCTCGTGTTTCTCCTGAACGTCCAAGGGAAAGAGACCAGCCATCCAACTTCATACGCGTGAGGACCTGGAGCGACTCCTCCAAAACCAGGGCAAAGGAAATCCAATGGACATGCACCAGCATCAACCTCCATACCCTCAGGATGTGCAACGGATTCCCCTTCCAAGAGGATACACCTCTCCTCAGTTCTCCCTTTGTGATGGTACTGGTAACGCTCGTGAACACATATCTCGATTTTTGGAATCTTTAGGGGAACACGAATATAATCATGTTCTCCGCCTGAAAGAGTTCTCAAAGTCACTTACTGGAAGAGCGTATACCTGGTACAACAACATCGCACCTAACAACATATCCAATTGGAGTGAGATGGTCAGTGCTTTATAGAGAAAGTATTTCTTCGTCTCTGAGAAGATCACCTTTTCAGACATGGGGAGAATGTTTCAACAAAACAACGAGCATCCAAACGACTTAGTTAAGAGATTCAGGATTCAAGCGTTGGATTTTCATGATCCGAATGTCACCGAACGCCAGTTGGTGGAGTCATGCATTAACGGAATGGTGCCCATATACCGTTCTTTGTTAGAGAATCTGGGTTTTCAAACATTTTCTGAACTCCATGAAGCCGCTAAGAGTTCAGCCACTATCGGCACCAACATTGTTGGAAAGAACCAGAATTGTTTGAAACGAAGATGCACGTGAGAGTCGAGGAAGCAGGCGTCTCATTAACAAGCAATATAACAACGTTCTTCTGTGAGTGTGGTGGGCGAAGGAGGAAAAAGGAAAGCTCCGGCATCATAACAATAACCCAAGCGTGCAACACCAGCGCAGACAACCCCGTCCCGAAAGAGTGCAGACAAAACTCTTCTGCATCAAGATGGAGACACGGTCCCAGACTTCCCCTTTCCAATGAATGAAGTCATAGTGCTCTTGGAAGCATGGATTCAAGACAACGCGATCAAGCTACCTCCTCTCAAACGTCCCCCGACTGAGGAAGAAATGGAAAATCCCAGGTACTGCCGTTACCATAGGTTCGTCCATCACCCAACCAGTGATTGCAACAAATTGAAGCGCATTTTCAGAGAAAAGGTAGAAGCAGGAGAACTCCAATTAGGAACGAAAGTGTTCATAAAGATCATCTTCCTGTCAGAAGCTGCATGATTTCTGGGGACTCCGTCCACAAAACCGTACAATCTACGATGAAGCATTTATGTGAATTCATGTATTTCTCTAAAGCGCAGCGTCAAGACATGTTTGCATCCCTCAACTGTGTTGTGATAGGAAAGCGTTTGTTTCTAGTCAGAGAGGTCGTCCCCAAACCACAATCTTTCTTGGAAAGCGCGACGAATAAATGAAACTGGGGAATCTTGACTATCGCCCGTTTGAAGGATGTTGAGTTCGACGGCACGCTGATTGATGCAGCCTCTGACTTCAACATCGTTACCATCAATATTTCGAGAGCATCGAAGGTTTCAAAGCAAGAAGATGCTCACAACCCAACCATAGTCAAGAATTCAGAGGGAGAAGCTCGAGATGCTTACGGATTCATCAATCTCGAGGTTAAGGTGGGAGATGCTCTGACGCACGCTAAATTTCATATTGTTAAATAATATCCAATGTATGATATGGTCCTAGGGCGCTCATGGATACATGATATTAAGGCGAAGCTAGGAGAATGTCCTTTACCGATGTCTGTACCTGAGAGGATCACCAGCAAGCCATCTGATCCTGAGGACTACTTGCTGCCATAACAACCACTCACGAACATGACGCGACTTCCAGGAGAGATCTTGTCATCATATCTCCGAAGATTCCAAGCCCAAGTAAGTCTTGTTCAACAACCCTTTTTGCAATAAGTCACTTCTCCATCCGCTAAGGCTTGGGGACTCGCTTCGATCAACAACCCTGCCACCGCTAGGAGATGTGAATGGGATGCTGGTCCTTTCAAATGCTTTATCATAAATCCTAATAAAATTCACAGAATATTTGGGATTGTTGTTACACGCACCATTCTGGGTAAATTTCGTGTATTCATTGAATTGCTTCAAATAAAATGAAAAGGTTTTCTTCACTCATCCCAAATATTCTGTGAATTTTATTATGAACTTACTTCCTTAGAACATATGTAAATATTGTTCCCTAGGATGAAATCCTCACCTCATACTCATACATAATCACAATAGCATTCAAATGATTATGGCAATGTCTTATCTACAAAGTTTATGGTTAAGCAATAAACCTCGTATTGTATTCCTTAATACTATGTCTATCTAGAGTTCAAATATGCTTCGCAGTTATGTTTTCAATATGCACGACTTGAAAGATACGTTAGAGAATGAAACAGTTCAAGTAAAATATTACTAACCTCAAGTGGAAGGATGATTATTATCGTTGTAGCTCCTTGCTTCTTCACATCTTCAAGACTTCGCTATACTTGTAATGCCTCATACCCTAATACTTTCAATCTAACCTATACGAAGTTGAATCTAGTACATAGTTAAGCGACTCTTAACATGAGTTTTGATTCACTAAAATATGACGACCAAACTTGACATACCAATGCTTGGTGGGTTCAACCGAGCAATGCTCTAACAATCTCCCCCTTTATCACTTTTAGTGACAAAACTCTTACATCATATGGATAAACAAATTACAAGAATTCATTATACATCCGCTTGATTTCCGATTCAACAGCACAGTAAAACTGCTTACATTCAATCCTTGAAAATGCGGCTATTGACATTATAATAACAAAGCAAATACTCCCCCTAAGGAAGATAGGTAGATATTCAATCCGCACGTCTTTGTTATACCAATTCATATGACATGTTACTCCCCCTTAGTTTGTGCTTTCACTCTCACGTTAGATAAACGTTCAAGCACCAATGTTCTTTTCCCTAGCGATACCAATCAATATAAAATCAACACCAGTATCACATATTTACTCCATATATTTCTCCCCCTTTTGTCACAAAAATGACAAAGAAACGAAAAAAATAAAGGACAACACGAAAAGAATCTTACAAATCTCAAAATAGACTTGTAAACCTGTAGAGTTAGGCACGAGGGTTCCACACATCATGTTATGATAACCAATATCAAAACCGAAACTAAAAGTAGTTTTATTTTGATATGTTACCAAGGAAACAATTGTCCGAAACAATTTTTCCAATTTAGTTTAGCAAAACAAAAAAAAAACTAAGCACCTTAGTCCCTTTGCTAAACCGATTGTTCAAAAACAACCGCTTAATTCGATAAGACCAAAATAAAGATAAACTCTATTTTTCTCATCAGGTTCTAATTATCCATAAACTTAGACCTTTAAATTTTAAACATGACAAGTACTAGGAAGTTAACTAGTATTTCTTGTTAAGGCATTCGATTAAACTTGAATAACCGAAACCTCACTTTGATAAGTCTAACTAATATTAGAGTTAACTTAGTTTCTCTTAACCGGAATCGAATTGGACTAAATAACTCATCCCGTACACAATTTATTTCGTTAAGCCATAAATAATTCATACAAACCAAAATAAATCAACTTGCATAATTATTCACCTCAACCGGAAGCAATTGAAACAACATAGACATTAATAGCACCGCAATTGCACCAAAATTTTGTAAGCCTAAACAATTGATACCATACAAAAGCAAGATAACAATAGTTTTTTTAACCAGAACCAATTGAATCAGACATCCACACACATATCATGGAATAAACATCAATTGAACCGAAATTTTGTTAAGCAAAGGCAACAAATATATATAATATAAACTCAGGCTTTTATTAAACATGAAAACAATTAACTAACAAGATTGTTACCTCAAATTTTGCATCCACTTCTCCAATATGATTGCATCTTCGTACAGGGAGAATTGATATCGAAATATCATCACGTTGTCATCCTTATGCATAAACAAAAGAATAACAACAACCTTTAACCTTTACCAGAGAAAGGTTGAAAACGGGTTTTAACAATTGCAAGCAAAAGTTGAAAAACGTCGAAATACATATGCTTTTATGTTAAACCAAAACCGATTCAACATATTGTGACTTTTTCACATATTGTTTCAATCAGAAACCCTCATGATCCTTTGATTAAGCCTACCAACATGGGCTAGAACTTAATCCTGCTAAATCAAAAAGTCACCCAAACCATAAGGGTTCACAATATATGAGATCGAATACTAAGGTAGCAAAACCGAAATCAAACATCCCATAAACATACATAGCAATAAGATAAAAGAATTCAAGCACAAGCTACGTAAACTGAAAACTATCACAAGAAAAATTACCAATCAAATAATTTTATTCATAATAGACCAACACAATCAATGAAAGGGATCAGAAATTGATGTCTATTATTCTAGAATAAGTAGTTGTACTCATTCATCCTTGTTATCTTCTGTTTCCATGATTTCATCAAGGTTTTATTCAAACATTTCAAGATTGTTGGAGTGAAGACTAATCATTTGAAGATCACGAAAGTCTCTGTAAGACGCCCATCAAACAATATGGAAAATAATTTCCTTTCGAGCTACAGAGGATAATTCCTTCAAAAGTTCCTTTCGTCCAATCAGTTCGAGAACTCCTTCACATAAACTAGTAGCCCTTACTTCAGTAAGAGAGGGCATGATCTGATATGTGCACAAATCAGAACAGATTTCGAATCTTCCTTTGTTAGAGGAATCCAAAACACTTTCCACTTCCTGGATATAATATTCTCCCACAAATTCGTTGTAAGACCTTCTATTCTCAGTGAAAATAATTATACGAATTTTTCTAGTTAGTAGATCATGAAATATACAGGAATATATAAAATCAGATATAGCATTCTTTAAATCATTCATTGTTTAAGAATCATGAAGGTTTCGAATGAGAATAGGGTCTTTATAAGATCTTACCGTTTATTAAAAAGGAAACCTTTATATACAAAGATTTTCGGTAATATTTCTCAAAAGGAAGTAAACAAAAATACCAATTTTTAAACAAATTCCTACAACACAACAGTGCTCGGGTATAGAGAAATTTGTTTTTATGCAATAGTGCATCATTTTTGACTGTTCTTTCTCTTCCATTTCTTGAGATATGATATGTCATCATAATCTAAAAAGGATTCAGAGACTGATTTAAAAGGATGAGAGACAAATCTTGCATGTTTAAACTCATTTTTCTTATGCCCCTTTTTAAATGATTTTGCTATATACTGGGTAGACCAAAAATCAGTATAATAGTCCTTTACTCTGTTCGATAAGAGATGAGGATGAAAGTTTGTTTTTGCCAATTCCTTTGAGACAAACCGAAGAGCATTTTGCATCTTACGAATCTTGCAAGATTTTTGAACATGTTTTTTACTACCACAAGAATAACAGCATTTACTATTACGGGAGTTGTAATGTTTGTAGTTACCTGTTTGTGCAAGATCGTTGAAAGTTCCTTTATCTTTCTTTACTTTCCTTATCTTTGATTTCTTTTCTTCTTCATCACTTTCCTTCTTCTGGAGTGACTGATCATCAACTGGTTGTTTTTCCATGCAAATTTCTGAACAGTTGTATTGAGTATTTTCTTTTGGAGACTCCTCTGTTTGAGTACATACAGATTTGACAAACTTGGTTTCTTTGTTAGAAACTATAGTATTATTCCCTTCAAATCCTAAACCACGTGTGTCTCCATGGTTTCTTCCTGACTCCAATAAAGAATATAAGTTGTTTGAACTCGCATTCATTTTTTTCAACAGAAAGATTTCTTCTTTTAATGAAATGTTTTCATTGAAAGTAGTGCTGAGAGATTCTTCTAAACAACATATGTTAGTGTTTGTACCCTTATTATTTTACACCAAAGTTGGGCTAACTTAGGCCAAAAATTAACTAAGTATGGTATGTTGGGATTGATAGGCTCCTCTTCCTAACCAAAAAATGGCTAACTATGCCTCAATAGTTAAACACACAGAAGCCCAAGTGCAAAAACCCAAAGGAAGAGCCCCATAATCCCTTTCACGTCAACAGATCCTCGTCAGCAAGGAGGACCAATCAGTGGTCGCACAGTCAACAGAAAAAAATGAGTCAGCAGGTAACGTTCGCTGACGTCGGCATACGTCATCACGATGTCAACATACGTCAGTGTGACGTCATCAGACGATTCCGTTGGAATATTCCTTAGCCGTCAGTAGATTTCGTTAACGTTAAGAATATTCTGTTATATATAACGGCGTTAGTTGACGTCGTCAAATACGTCAACATTGCGTCAGCCGCAAACGTCAGCATGACGTCATCGACAAGATCTTCATCTCCTCCAGCTCCGACACAGGGATACAGTTGGAACTGGGTGAACTTAGGTTTAGTTGCTTGGTCTCAACTATACGAAGTTGGTTTAGATTTTGTATAGTGGCTTAATCCTGAGAGTATTCAATTCTGGACAAGGTCCCGGGGTTTTTCTGCATTTGCGGTTTCCTCGTTAACAAAATCTTGTTGTGTCTTTTACTTTTCTATTTCCTATTTACTTGATATCAATCCTATTGTGTTTGGTTAAGTCCAAACCTATTATCAAGTAAACATACTTCATTGTTGCATTGTCTCGATCTTGTATCCATAGTCAATCACACAAGTTATTTTCTTGTTATATTGTCTCGCTCACGTATCCATAGACGATCATACAAAGTGTGAACCGATTAGTTGTATTATCTCGTCTAAGTCCATAGACAATCACTTTCGGAGAAAGGACTTATAGGTGGAAAAGTTTTATATTAAGGTATATTTGGGTACCCTCGTCTTTTCACTCTTCACCAACATCAAGGAAACACAGAAGCCGTTCAAATTCCTCTCTTCCCAAAAAATATTCACCTATACAAACTCAGAAGCTCAAATATGCACAAAAAGAGGAAATTAAGGTTTTGGCCAAGTAAACCCTAATTTGCAAACCCCATTCAACCAAGAAGAAAATTTCATATTTGCAAGGATCAATTACTCTTCCAATGGCGCCTCCCAACACAAAATCCCAGGAAGTTCCCAAGTTTATTGTTGATTCTAAGATCAGATTCATAACAATCGAAGGCTAAACGTCAATTCGGGGACTCTGCAAGTCTAAAAGAACGAACGGATCGTAATTTCGTATGAATTATTTGTTACCATATATATACTCATCATAGAACAATCAAGGTTCTACTCTTAGTATGGGATTTAATATAGATGGTGAAATTTGGATAAGGGGGAAAAGTGTCATTTCAAGACCATAGACAAAATTCAACTCTCACAGGAGAGATCAAGCCCTTGTTCCTCAAGGCATTCATAGCCACAATTTCTAGTATATGTTTGTTAGAGCATAGCTCGGTTGAACCCACCAAGCGTTGGTATGTCAAGTTTGGTTGTCATATTTTAGTGATCCAAAACTCATTTTAAGAGTCGCTTGATTATATACTAGAGTCAACTTCGTATATGTTAGCTTTGAAAGTATTAGGATATGAGACATTACAAGTATTGCGAAGAATTGAAGAAGTGAAGAAGTAAGGAGCTGCAACGACAACATCATCCTTCCACTTAAGGTTAGTGATATTTGACTTGAACTATTTCATTCCCTAACGTATCTTTCAAGTCGTGCATATTGAAAACAAAACTGCGAAGCATGAATGATTATACTCTAGTTAGACATAGTATTAAAATACAATACGAGGTTTATTTCTTAACCATTAAGCTTTGTATATACGACATCGACATAATCGTTTGAATACTATTGTGATTATGTATGAGTATAAGGTGAAGATTTCATCCTAGGAAACAATGTTTTACATTTGTTGTAAGGAAGTAAATTCATGAACTTGTTTTGTGAATCGAAAGAGAAACCGTCAGGCATTATTGGTATTGTTATTCATTGCATATCTTTTGAACTACCAATATGTGTGATTAGTATAACTTCTCATGACTTGTTTATGTTCTTGGTAAAACTATTCACAAAGGCCTGACTTTTGTATTGGTATGACTTTTATTAGTGAAACCGATCTTAAGTAATCACCTGAGATGGTATGATCGATTTAGTGTTATTGGTATGACCGACTCTAGGTAAAGGGGAACCGATCCTATTAAGATGTGCAACCTATCACAAAGGGGAATCGATCCTTGTATGAGGTGCAACAAGTTTTTAGTAGAAAGGGGAACCGATCCTATGGACATGTGCAATACGTTTCTAGGCAAAGGGGAATCGATCCTATGGACATGTGCAGCAAGTACAAGTTAGATACCATATATATGTGGGGAACCGATCCTAGTACCTATTCAACTGAATTTTGGTAACTAGCGTGACTATGCAAAGTACTCACATGGAGGTAGAACCGAAACTTGTTTTGGTAGAACCGTGAAACCCATGCTTGGTGATTGAGTGTTCTTGATCAATCACATAGTTCTTGAAAGTCATATGAACCAATTATAAACTTTTTTGGAAGTGTGGCAAATCGGTTTCAAGATTGTAAGTATGAAAGAGGACTTACAAAGTAAGGATGTCGACATACTGTGAACACGTGCAGTAATGCTTATCTTTAATTGTTCAAAGATATTCCTTAATAGTTAAAGGAAGAAAATTCCGGATCGAATAAAATAAATTGTGAATCTTTTATTTAAGGTTTTTAATTTTATTTTTGGAAAATGAAAATTAGTAACGTGCATTTGCTAGTTGGAGATTTTCTAAGAGATTTTCGGTCATTATTTTGGACAAAGCATTACCAGGAATTATGGAAACCGAATCTGGAATATATTGCATATCTTGAGAATATTTTCGGTTTTGGAAATTCCTTGGTGTCCAAACTTCCTTGGTCTATAAATATGAAAGTTTGCAAATCGAACAAACTAATCCTCAGAGACAGCAAAACTATCTCAGTTGTGTTGCTACTGGTGAAGCCGTCTATTCCGAGAGGAGAGTAACCTAATTAAACGAAATCTCTTACGGCCGCCTAGTTTAAAGACTTCTTTGGGATTGAGAAGCTCTATTAGTACCGTTGGTGGTAAACTAGATAATTGCGGTTTATCTTTTGTTTTCGATTGATTTGATTAACTAACAGTGGTTGAACTTTGATTGCACCTAGTGTGTTTATGCTTGAGAATCTTATCTTCTGATATAAGATTCATTCAAACTAGATCGAAGTTTCGACGGGGATCTTTAGACTGTTTGTAGATCTAAAAACGTCTTGTGATAATCCATTGTTAACAGACTCCGTTCTGTGCGTGATTGATTGCAAGAGATTCAAGTTGATTGTGTGCAGGTGTGTATTGAAGATCTAAGAATATTTGAAGACAAAGAAGACTTTGAAGATTTCTAATTTGGGTTCATAATCTTTGGTGTGCACAATACTTGTTTCGGTAAAATAGGTTTCAACTATAATCGGTTTATCCTTGTGGTAGGTTAGATTGATTAGTTGTGTAGATCGCATCAATATAATTCTTTGTGATTAAAAGTATTGATTGAAAAATCTTAACAACTACTTTGGTAGTTGATAATAATATAGATCTAAGAACCTGACAAAGGAGTTTATTGAGATAAACAGAAAAGCCTTTTGTCGAACTCACATCACTTGGTTGAAAAGAATTGATACCAAACAGATTTGTTTTTCCTTTACTGTTCGGAATACGAACCAAAGGAATTGTTCCAAGTGCGTGACTTATTACAGGTCGGAGGCGTTGGAATACAGACGGAACTAGGTGAACTATAGGTTTAGTTGCTTGGTCTCAACTATACGAAGTTGGTTCGATTTTTTATAGCGGCTTAATCATGAGAGTATTCAATTCTGGACAAGGTCCCGGGGTTTTTCTGCATTTGTGGTTTCCTCGTTAACAAAATCTTGCTGTGTCTTTTACTTTTCTATCTCCGCAATTATAATTGTTTTTATTATAATTAGAAGTAAATTACACAAACGTTAATTTATATTTACTTGATAAGTAATCCTATTGTGTTTGGTTAAGTCTGAACCTTTTATCAAGTAAACATACTTCGTTGTTGTATTGTCTCGATCTCGTATCCATAGATGATCACACAAAGTGTAAACCGATTAATTGTATTGTCTCGAATCAGTCCATAGACAATAACTTTCAGATAAATGACTTATATGTGGAAAAGTTTTAGATTGAGGTATATTTGGGTACCATCATCTTTTCAATTGGTACCAGAGCAGGAAAACAGGAAAAGATCTAACAATCTGTGTTTGGTGCCATCCAACCTATAAGAAATTGAATCCATGTCTGATTCAGTTAACGTTGTGCAAGAGTATGAATACTCAAAAGTTGATGATGTTACTACTTCGTTGACTCATGATCCAGGGGTTGCGAAAACATCTATGTTTATCTCTGATGAAAGAAAAGCTGCTGATAAAGAGTTGATAAAACTCTTAAAGCCTAAAAAATCTCTGTCTTCTAAACTAATGATATTAAAAGCAGAGTCAAATCTTCTTAAACAGGAGATCAGAGATAAATACATTCAACCGAAGTGTCTGGCCAAAGAAAATATGGATCTCACTGTCAAACTAGAAGCTCTTGGTAAATATCTTACTTTTGATAAAGAGACACGTCCTATGACTCTGACTAATGATGTTGTTGTGATTTCTTTTGATGCTGAGGAAACTAAAAGTCCTTTCTCGACTTTTACAGATTGTAATAAAACCGGTTTAGTCACATCTGAAACAGATCAAGATGATGGTAGTTTATTCGAGTTTTCTTATGTTGAGCATTTCCGACTAAATTAATCTATAAGGTCTTCTTGTGATTAATTTGTTCGAGTTTTCTGGATACAAATTCATGTTTCATGTAATTTGTTACTGTCCAAAGAAATCCTTCTTTTCTCGTAAAATTAAGATCGGTTTTGTTGTTCTTTCGGGAATGACATTTTATGGGGGGGAGTTCTTAATTGAACTTGTGCTTAATTGTTAAATCTTTTTGGAGAGTGCGGCTGTGGAATATTATAGAAGTTATCTTGTATCTTTATAAAGTCCTTGATGAATGCACTAAGTTTCGACTATGTGAAATCATCGAAACCAAGTTGATATGTTCTCTTTTAGTCATGAATAATCTCTTTGAGAATTTCATTATGATCTTGTTAGTTTCGTATCTTTTCCAATTTATATTGACAAGAAGGGGGAAAATTATTATGTAGTTCACCCTCATACATATGATTTACTGATCATTATGTAAGAGGGAGTGGTTTTCATTGTGAGATGGAGTATTGACTAAGGGGGAGTGATACATATCACCGTAGTATTATTGTCAAAGTTTTGATACAATTGGACTTTGATGTTGTGTAATAATATTATGACACTGTATAACAATAATTGAGAACAACTATTTTCATATTTTTATGGCTGCGGATCTTCAACAACAATGATGCTGAGTTGAACACGTTCAGAAATAATGAAGTACTTGGAGTGACGAAGAATTCAAGGAATGTTGAAGAACCAAGGAAATCAATCATGTTGGATGAGAAAATACGAAGTTCATTTATTTTGTAATCCATGTGTATTGATAGTTTTGTCACTACAATTGACAAAAGGGGATATTGTTAGATCACTTCTCGGTCGAACTTACAAGCGTTGCTATCTCAATCTTGTTTGTCAAGTTTTGTTGCCAAAACTATAAGTCTTGATTTCTAGTCTACTTATAGCTAAGTGTCGGACTAGGATAGAAACGGTAGTTGAGCTCTAGACTCCACGACGTTCATCATCCAAAGATGAAGAACCAGTCAAGGAACTGGTGGAACATCATCAACAAAAAGGTATGTGGAGACTTGAGATTATCTATCACTCAAAATTCTATCTACTCTATCTCCTATCTAGAGAAAAAAGTCGTACTGCTATATAGACTTCGATTATGCACATTTGATATTTCAAGATGAGTTTAACTCACTTATACATTTCTCGAAATATGTGTTGGAAGCTTTTTGATTTAGCTACGTTCATCATTATTCTTGACGAGTTTAGTTGGAAACAATTTATTTGTTGAAAACTAAATAATAAGTCAAAAGATGATCATGTGAAAGTTTCCTTGAAACATCTTACATGATTTGTGTGAGACAATCATTTGATGTCGACTCGGAATGTTTCTTATTGATCATTTGATCACTTGAAAATTACATATAATCTAATAGCTTGTGTGAGACAGCTATTGTCGTCTTCTAAGGATGTTTCAATGATTGAAATGGGATTTTAGAACAGTTAACCTTTGTCTGGATACAACACAGTATGCATACCAGTGTGCAAACTATTTTGGTATAATTCGGGTCCGGAAAGCGTACCAATATGCGAATGGTTTTAACTGCTAAAGTACGGGAACCAAGTTTGCATACCAGTATGTGAACGGTTCTACCTGAGTTAGGTCCGAGATGACTGTTTTCGTACCCTTTTGCAAACGGCTGGACAAGACCAAAGTCCGGAAGTATAATTTGCGTACCAGCGTCCTTTGGTTATTGAATACAAATTGATTGACACTTGGACTTTGGTCTTTGGTACCGTCCAAATTATTTCCAAGAAAAGGGTTAGGTGTCGGAGTGAATTGTTGCGCAAAATACGGGATTCGCTGACGAAATAGAGAACTTTATTAGTTGTCATCCACCATGTAACCTGTATAGAGGGGAGAAAGGGAGAGATATTAGATCGGGGGATTTTTTTTGTTGCTAGGGTAAACTCTGATGAAATTTTGAGAGACTCACATTGTTTAGAAGCATCATCTTAGCTTGTATTATATTTCATTATCGATAGAAATGAGTTTTGTTGTCAAGTTTAATAGTTCATGGTTTTAATCTTGCTTATGTTATGTTAACTGTGCTTAGATTTGTGGATGGGTGTTGATGTAGGATTTCCCGCATTACAACTCTTTAGCACTAGAGCGTATCAGTTAAAGTACAAACCTAACAGCAACCTGTAGTATGAGTGAAATGTAAACTTTGAAATGTTTGAACGGAGGGCACATGTAAACTTTGAAACGAGTGAGAACAGTGGAAAAAAAATGATCAACACTTTCCTCTGGTCGAGCGTATTAGGTATTAGTCAGTTGGACTTCATAAGGATGATGTTGCAACCTAGCATATTGCGAAGTGAGGGACCCTCCTATAACTATGCAGGCAGCAGGATCGTAGGGGATTCCTCCCTGTAGACCTGCAAATTGCGGGAAGGGATATAATGGGTACGCTATTTTAACGGTCGTAAATGTGTAAACCCTACTAAAATAATGTGTCTACTCCCTGTTCCACCCGCGAGACAGAATATGCCAAGAATTTACTACTGTCTCTGTACAGGTTGTCCAAGTTGACGAGCCCGACGTAGAAACTTAGCCATATTTTGGAGATACAATCTTCACGAGATAGTATTTCTGCCCTACCTGGTACTTGCTACTGGAAAAAGGCTTCGGTATTCGATGTTCAATGTTGCAACCTATCAAGTACACGAACGAGCCTGTGATGTCCATTCTTTGGTATTCGGATTGCCAAAATTATAATAAACACCTACTTTAATTCGTCACCACAATGCACCTTTTCGACTTTAATGTACCTAGCAACCCATGTACAATGCAAAATTGTTATTGTTTACAATTGAGTGATTCTACACCCACCGTGAATGGGCACCGTGAAATATACCGAGAAGGGAATCAACGGGCGAGCACGGCGTTCTCACCATTGAGATTATCGATGGGCAAATGTGTTCTACCAACATGGAGAGTGTTATAGTTTAAAAGGCTGGGAATAATGATATTACTGCTTTTTGGCATATCATTGGCAGCATGTGTTCACCCATTTGAACCTAACTAATACTCTCTACGTCCCAAATTAGAGTTAGTTGGTTTTAAATTTTGTCCCATAAATAGATGAGTTATTTCTCTAATCAAGGAGATATTTCTAAAACCACCATTTTAATTGATTATTAATATTATAAGAAATGTGTATAATTTGATAGTCATGTTTATAATTGTTATTTTGGTGCTTTAAAATGCTTTTCAACAATCTAAAATTTACGAAAAACCGTGATATAGTTTAAGAGATAAATCATTTCTAAGTTTTACTAGTTATTATCCATAATAATATAATTATAAAAAAATACTTAAACATACTCTCCTTTTCTTCTTGCCTTAAGAATTATGCAAACTACAACTAGCTCATCTAATTTGGAACGGAGAGAGTATTTCTTCATGTTTAACTCATCTAATTTGAGACGGATGGAGTATTTCTTCTTCTTCCTCGCATGCACCGCACCAAAAACACCAAGCAACCTTGATTCGGTTTGATTATCTCTTATTCAAGTTGTTTAAACTTTTTGTATTCTAATTCAGTTCCGCTTTAAGATGCCTCTTCGAAGGAGGAAAAAGAAAGAAAAATCATATCCAGAATTCATCTGACAAGGATTAACCATTATGAATGCTTGCAAGCTCCTGACGACCCATACTTCATTAACAAACAAAGAAACAACCATTTTGTCACTTTCAATTTCAGATAAATTTCAACTCATAGATTTCAGCATACAGTAGTTAAACAACTAAACTAGTTAAGCTCATTTTAGATCCGCTTAGTTGGACCTGATTTTGTAAGTACGTGAGTAAAAGCAAGTCCTTCTGGTCTTTAGATTAACTCGATATTGAAATTCAAACATTTAAGGTCCGGAAAACAGAGAACGGGTTATGAATGATTTACTTACCACGCATGCATGAACATCATCACATCCACACAAAAGCTCTCCATTCAGAGTATCAACCGCTTGAAATGTTCCTCCTCCACCACTCCTCTATTCATTTCCAAACAAAAAATATTAATTGTTGGCAGAATTGAAATTTAAGAATATACATCCACCACTGTTGATTTATATACATTTTCCCTTATTTCAGTTTCCTGTAATTGGACGAATAAGTTACCTAGTAGAAGTCGACAGCCGCGAAGTTAGCCCAACGATTACCCGCTGCAGCATAACAAGTTTTAAGCATGTTGATGAGATCCCCAGAGCTTTGTTCACAAGTTACTTGCTTAATAGGAATTGTCCCAGAGTAGTTCACCAAAACTAACGATTTCGTCTTATCATTAAGTGGGCTTGATTCCCCTCGGTTAGGGCATTCTCCCTCTTTCATCCCTCCTTGCCCATCTAAAATAAAATGTTACCAAAGTTGTTTACAGTAAAGTTGTTGGACATTGAAATCCACACCCTCGATAATGAAAAGAGAATGCAGATAGAAAGGATTTTCTTACACTGGTTCTCAACCATGTAATCCCATTGATAAGCAATTCCTTCACTTTGTTGCTTAGACTTTTGAGAAGTGAAAACAACAAGTCTCTGGTTATTTGCAACCATATCACTTACTAAGGGCCAGTCATTTCCATTTTGAGGCATTTTTGATACTGGGAACCAATATTTCATTAGACCAGCAGCTGTAAATACATTTGTCAACCCATTAGGGGTTTTAACATAATCCTCTAATATCAATGTTATAATTTGTGATGGATTTGCTGCTAAAAATGCTTCAATTTCCTTCAATGTGTCCAAAGCTGGTTCCTACATGCTAAACAATGTGATCGAAATTGAGATTAAATATATCAGTTCTAAATCAAAATGTGGCACTACCAACTGTGATGAAGACGCTTGAGTACTTACAAATGCTGTAATATGATGACATTTCCCCTCTGCCGAATGACACAACCATATATCATCTTCGAAATCGTAAGTATCCAACATCAAAGCTCTAACCCCATTCTGCAACCAAAACCAATTAGGCATCTCTAATCTTGTAAGATAACGAATATAAATTTAATCATCTGCTTAAGAAAACAAAGTATCATACATTTAGCTGTTGTGTGATGGTGTCTTCTTGATTATTGAAGGTAATACGGGGAACTCCGGTATGTGATGGTTCTCCGTCGATCGCAAAAGCGTTATGCGTTGTCACGTACGCGTATTTATTGTAAGGTAATGAATTATTCTGTAAATCAGAGTAAGGGAATAGTTGTACGTTACAGAATAAACAAGAATACTATGCATGACATAAATTCATAGACTTACTAGCAACTTGAATTGATCCGTAGCTGTTGATCTTACGCATCTCGAGCCAGAAAATTCCATTGCGCAGGAGAAACAATAAATTCCAGCCTCACAATCTCCATCCGACGAACATTCATCGAGAAGCTGAAAGGATTAATTAAATCAAAGTTTTACTCGGATAAACAAACAAAGATGAGAATTGAGAAGAAGAGAACAGACCTTACACTGACCATTAGAACAAGCAGTAGCAAAGGTACTGATGAAGAAAGCTGAAATTGCTATGCACAATATGTTTGTGAAAATCCCCATGTTCTTGGAAAATCAAAGATGGATAGAATCTTAGGACAAGAAAAGGGAAATGAGGTTGAACAAAAGAATAAAAAACGGAGAAGAGAATTTATTTTTGGCTGAGAAAACTAAGGTACATAAATGAGCATTTTGTATGGAGTAATAGTGCCACATGTATGAAACAAAATTAGGAAGGAAATGCTTTAGACCAATGTAGTCAATATCGGATACCGGTTTGTCTCGGCTGAGGACCGGTACACTGGTACAACATTGTATCGGGGAGATCTCGGTTTCAAATATCGGGGAGATATCGGTTCTAAATTTATATCTATAATTTATATTGTTTCACACAAAATTATACAACATTAAAATGCATCAATTTTAGAAAAACAAACAAGTTCATTCAAAACATAAGAGTCGTCGTATGAAGTTCAAATTGGAAAAATGGGAGAATTCACAGTTGGTTTGATAGTTTCATACAGAAAGAACACACATAAATTGATTAGATCTAACAAGAATGGAACTATCAATTAAGATGGAGAAACTAATTTGTTAATGATGAAAACCATTTTATCAAGATGTATCAAGATTTAACAAATAATTCATCAAAGAATAATTAGATACAAATCACAGCAAAAGAAGAAATTAACTATCAAAACCCTAACCTCTTGTTAACAGATCGACCATCAATTGAATCTCGCCATTGACATTAAGAAGAAGAAAAAAACGGATGCCAAGAAGGGTTTCTGAAGATTTTTCTGCCAAAAATTTCGATGAGATTTAGGGATTTTATCCTTCCCTTCACTTAAAATTCCTAAATTGACCTGACGTTCACAAAACAATTCCGAAACTGTCCCATATCGGGAAAACCGGACTGTATCGTTTCGTATATATCGGCCGATATTATCGGCTAAATATCGTACCGCGATATTTGTGTTTTCGTTTCGCTCTAACACCGGTACAAGCGAAATTGACTACATAGCTTTGGACACTCAATTAATGATAAATGGGATTTCAAAAAGTTAATTAAATGTCATAAATGTGATGTTATCAAGCCAACAATACAGAAAATGTCTCTGGACAAATCCAGTAGTTACCAAAGATTCAATTACAATACATACCGTGTTTTATTGAAAAGCTTTATGGAAGAATGAAAATATTCATGAATATCGGACTTTGCTTTAACTATTACTGCCATTGACAGTGTGAACAGCACAAAGTCTCAACAACCAAAGTTGAATAAGTACTGACGAGAGTGACAGCAGTGTGGGGTTTTATTGACTGAATGTTGGAGTCCTTTCGGCAAACATCTACTCTCCACGTTTTAAGAACTACCTTCTTGATCGAATTGCTATGTTTGGTAACCGTCAAAGAAAACAACCCCCATGAAAACATTTTTTAATATGAATTAAACACTTTTTTTTAGTTAATGAAAAAAAATTCATTAACTAACAAGAGATTACAGCATTTTGGAGAAAATAAGGAAAGTTGTTTTCCTCCCATTCTCCAGTTACATTCACAATTCTACTGTGTTTTGCAGCTAGATCTGCTATGCCATATAGCTCTCTTTTAATGTGTATGAATCTTAGAGAATGAATATCTTTTAAAAGAAATAAGCAATCATCTAAAACAGAGTAAGGGGTCCAATAAGTTTGTTTTTTTCTTTTCTTTTTTATTGGATCAGATCGCATCGGAAACTGAACCCCTAACCTATCACTTGGGAGTTCAACCCCTAGCCAACTGGGCTAATCCCAGCTTGGCCTTTCCTATTATTAAGATAAGCTATCACATTTTTGGCATAACTAATTAGATAAAAGTCCCGAAAGTTCTTCTTTTTAATCCATTTTGAAGCCTCCAGTATTGCTACACTTTCAGCTCATTCAGAATACCCATTTCTCCCTGAGACTAGTTTGCAACCCTTGAATTCACCTATAGGTTTCATAGCTACAATTCCCACACCAGAATTATTAGTATATTTGTCAAAAGATGCATCACAATATATAAGTAGGCTATCTTGAGAAACAATTTCCAGAAAATTAGATTCATTATCAGGTATAGCATAAGTGACATTGGAAACAGGTGCAGAGGTTAAAGCACTGCTAGTTTCATCTACAATTTTTAAAGCAGTTCTGGCTGTAAACTTAGGGTTTAAGTTTATTATCAAAAGCTTTAGAGCATATGCCTTTCCAGATACACCAGGCAACAGTTAAAATAATAACTGATTTATCTTGCAGAGGTTTTGATGTGAGCCATTTGGAAATCCAGTCCTTAATACTAATATTGGTGTCCAAATCCTGCGAAACAAAGTGACTGACAGTAGAGATATTGGACCAGATAGTTTTAGCAAAAGATCAATGAAGCAACATATGTTTTGGAGTTTCACTAGCACCAGAGTTACACAATTTACACCTACCATCATTATTATGATTGAGTCTAGCTAGTTTACTACCTGTAGGTAGAATATTCTTAACACACTTCCAAAGAAACAGTTGAGTTCTAGGCAACAATGGGGACTTATAAATAGTATGGATGGTATTATGAGGCAATTCATTTGCCAGCAGTTTGTAAACAGATTTGACAGTAAAAATTTCATTCCTATTGTATGGCCAGATTAAAGTATCACTTCCAGAAATTGGGATTCTCATGCTACAAATTTTTTGACTATTTTCTCTAGTAAAAAAAATCCTCTATTAAAACAACATTCCAAGTCTTGGAATCATGATTCATGAAATCTGAAACCTTGTAGTTAGGATTAGGATAACTAACAAACAAAGGTAGGGTTGGATTTAAGATCCAATTATCAGAAAAAGCCTTAGTGACACTACCAGCTCTAATATCCCAGTAAGCATGCTTTTTTCAAAATCTCTAATCCATGATAAATACTAGACCAGGCCCAAGACATGCACCAAGGCCTTTTGTAATGGAGAGGGTGACAATCTTTAAAGTAGTTACACTTCAGGATTTGTACCCACAATTCATTAGGAGAATGAATTAATAGCCAAGCAGTTTTGGTTAAGAGAGTTAAGTTTTTTTTTTTTCATATTTCTAAAGCCTATGCCTCCCTACAACTTATGGGTACAAACTTTATCCCACTTTTTGAAATAGGAACCCTTATGACCATACTTTCCCCACCACAAGTCCCTTTAAGACTGCTCCATTTTGTCAATGATGGTATGTAGGAAAAGGAAGGAATTCATATAATAATTAGAGGAAGATTTTAAAGTATGTTGAACAAGGATAGATCTTCCAGATTGAGCTAGCGGTTTACCTTTGCAGTTAGACACTCTAGAGTCATGATGAGTGTTTAAATGGGACATACACCCAGTTCTGCTTCTAGTGATAAAAAGTGGTACGCCAAGATATTTTTCATTTAGCTCAATTTTCCTAATATTCATGGATTTGATAAGAGACACACAGTGATCAGGCTGAACATTTTTACTGAAAAAGCAAGTGGACTAGGTGAATTATTTGGGACCTACCACTACGTGCCAAAATAAGATAATCTGAAGTAAAATGGAAAACCTTTTAACATACTATTTTTTTTAGTGGCTAATTTATAAACGCGTGATTAGGGATATGGAAACTAATTGGGGAAAATGAATTAATATTCTCATCCAACAGTTCCTGCTTAGGGTGTTTTTTAGGGACGGAAATACCAAACTACCTTAAAACAAATAAAAACTAAATCAAACCTAGATATTCCCCACTTCCTTTCAAATTCTCTTCTCCTTCTCTGCTGGCTCCTCACTTTGAAGACGAATATTTTTATACATCGTTCGTATAGTATTAGTGATGAAGACCATGTCGAAAGTGATGAAGACCATGTCGAAAGTGATGAAGACCATGCCGAAAGTGATTTTTCTTTTTTATATCGCCGACATCGTATTAGTGATGAAGGAAGTTGTTAGAGCATTGCTCGATCGAACTCACAAGTGTTATTATATCAAGCTTATTGTCAAATTTAGTTGATCAAAACTATATCTTGATTTCTAGTCTAGAACTAGTCAAGTCTCGGATTAGGATAAAAGTGTAGTTGAGAATTGGACATCACTGCGTTCTACCGTTTGAAGTCGAAGATCAACGGAAGCTTTTGGATAACTTCTTCAACAAAAGGTAAGTGAAGATTGAACCACCTATTTCTCAAGTTATATTCATCATTCTATCTATGATACGTTGTCGCATGACTAGTTAGACTATTGCAAGCATATCAAAAATTTCGAGTCAAGTTTATCTTGGTATTTAGTTCTCGAAATATATATGACTAAGCTTAATGAATATTTGTTCATTTTTGATGAATTTCGGTTAAGATCAATTTATTGTTGGGAATATAAATAGTGATTCAAGATTATCATTCGAAGATAGCCTGGAACAGTGATATGTATCATTGATATTATTTGGGAATGTTTCGAATTGATTTAGAGAGAAATACAGAACTAATGTAAATATGAATACAAGACAATATGCATACCAGTTTCACAAACTGGGAAAACTTTTATAGGTTCGGAGCCGTAGTACATGTACCCAGTACACGTACCAGCATAGATATATGTGGACAGTGACTTGATGGTACACATATAGGTATCCGAAAAAGAACTATTAGTTTTAAAACCGGTGTAGTACGTAAATCAGTCAAATTAGATACATCCACCCTTGTTTGTTGGATATGACTTGATTGATCTTGGATATTGATCAATGGAGTCATCCAAGAAATCTCACACGTAAATCATTTTTTCACTGACTTATCTTTGTAAAATTTCTGATTGTGAGAGAAAGAGATATAACTCTAAATATTATTCCTTTATCGAGATTCATTAAGTTGAACTGCCTAAGAAAAATTTGGTGGTGTATTTTGGTACCCCCGCATTTTCAATTGGTATCAGAACAGGAAAACATGTTTAAGACTTAATAAGTATATGTTTGAAGTAATCTGACTTTATGGACAAGAGTGCAATCTTGATAAACGTATAGCCAACCTTTGATGGTATAAATTACTTATGGTGAAAAATTGTTATGCGTTTCTTTCTAGAAGCCCATGAATTTCAGACATGGAAACTTGTGGTTACATGATACGTTTCTCCAAAAGTGGTTAGAGACGAAACCACTGTTACGAATCCACTGGGAGAATATAGCGAAAACGATATAGGATACGTTCCTCCAACAGTTGTTAGAGACGAAACCACTGTTTCGAAGCCATTAGGAAAATATAGCGAAATCGAGATAAATACTACAAAGCATAATTCTGACTGATTAAATGTTATTATCTACGCCATAAACCAAGTTTTGCAGCACCATGTGACTTCGTGCACTGCGTCTAAAGATGCTTGGGATATCTTAGAAACCATATTCGAAGGAGATACCTGAGATAAAGAAGCTAGGTTTCAAAACCTAAATTCTGACTGGGAAAATATTCGCATGTCTGATGAAGATTCGTTTGATGAGTTTAATTAAAAAAACTGTCTGGAATTGTTAATGCATCTTATGCGTTAGGGAAGACTATTCCCCAAAAGGACATTGTGATGAAAATTTTCCAATTTTTACCAGCAAGATACGAGTCTAAGAAACATACCATCATGGAATGAAATAACCTTGCTACGGAAACACATTAGTTGGAAATTTAAAGATCTTTGTGTCAGAGCATTGCTCAGTCGAACTCGCATGCGTTGCTATCTCAAGCATGTTTGTCAATGTTAGTGATCAAAACTATAAGTCTTGATTTCTAGCCTATTTAGATGTCTCGGACTAGGAAATAGATTGTGTAGTTGAGCTTTAGACTTCACGGCGTTCATCATTTGAAGATGAAGAACTACTAAGGGGAGCTTGTGGAACTTCATCGACAAAAGATATGTGGAGACTGAAACTTATCTATCACTTGGAAAGTCTATTTCTACTATATCTCCTATATTGAGACATAAATCGTGTTACAATATAGTTTTTTATTATATACATTTGAGATTTCGAGCTGAGTTTAACTCGCTTATATATTTCTCGGAATATGTGTTAGCAAGCTTTCGCTTCGGCCAAATTCATCTTACATTCGTGACGAAAGTCCGAATAAGATCGTATGAAAATTGCCGAGTAACATCCCACATGGTTTGTGTGATACAATCATTTGGTGAAGTCTTGGAATGTTTCATTATGATAATTTCAATAACTTGAAAATTGCTTTGATGAAAAATAGTTTGTGAATAACAACTATATAACATCCTCTAAGAAAGTTTCAATGATTGAAATAAAGAGTTTAGAATCATGTAACCATGTTTGGATATAAACATAGTGTGTAAATCACATTATTGTGCAAGTCCAAAACCGGGAGCCTGAAGTATGCGTACCCGTAAGCGTACTGGTGATTGTTGATGTATGGGGAAGTATGCGTACCCGTACGCATACCGCCGGAAAGTTCATGTCCGTGAAAATTTGCTGGAGTTTGGAAGTTTGAGTAGTATGCGCACCCGTACGCGTACTGGCGTGACCAAACTCAAGTCCGGCTACTCAAGTATGCGTACCCGTTTGCGTACTTGAGTAAGTTACTTTATAAAATCGGTTGTGTACATGAACTTAAACATTTATATTATAAGGAATGCAATCTTTGCAAACCATGGATATAATGTTCATGAATTGATTCGAGTGAATCAAACAGATTTTGTTTAGATTGTGTTCTTGTATACTTCTATGAGAATATGTCAATGGAACGACTCTTTAACTAGTTTCATTTGAGTCATTTGAAATAGTTACAGTTGATATGAGAGTTATTGTATGACTAACTTCGGTTGACCAATGTTGAGCCAACATGGTGTACACGTTTTGGTACGGTTCATAAACCTA